>NW_026061062.1:600000-774155 GCF_929443795.1 Astur gentilis
TTCTGCTTTTTGGATTTACCAGGAACGTCCCAGTCCAGACGATTGGAATGACAGCATTACACTTGGACCGGTATAATCTTCTGCTTTCGGTAAACATCCTGTTAACAACAAAACCGCTGCTTCGATACGTTTAGTTTCTGGAATTAAAATTTTAAGCTCTCCATTTTTAAATTTAATTTCTGCCTCTAAGTTCTCAAATAGACCTCTCCTTAACAGGAGTTTAGGAGAATTTGGCACATACAAAAACTGCCGAGTGACCCATTGCTTTCCTAATTTCATTGTTAAAGATTTAAAGAAGGGTCTAGTTTCTCGTTCGCTTGTTGCACCAACACCACCAATTTCTTCAAAACTTAACTCTCCCTCTGAGGTATTTAAAACTGAAAAGGTGACTCTAGTGTCAACTCAAATTCAATTTTCTGTTCTCCCAGTTTAGCTGTAACCAGAGGTTCTGCTGGGAGACTCCCCTCCGGTCCCCGTCCGATACGTTCACTTAAAAAGAACAAATCTACATATGGCACTTTATTCCATTTACTCTCTCTCCTACAAAACAACAGTAATTGCAATATAGTATTGTAACTCAAAGTTCTGTTTGTTTACCATTTTTCCTGCAGTTCACCCCAACGTGCCAATAAACATCCCAGCGGTGATGTTTCTGGTAACTTTTCATCAGCAGTTCTATTTCCTGCACTCTTATTCTTAAACAATTTTGCTAATGCCATTATACTTATATACATTCAAATACCAAATACCAAACAAATGCAAACGACAGCTGTCCCAAATAATACACAAAGTCCAACCCAGCAATAGCTTTCGCTTATGACTTACGGGCAGACGCCTAGGCTTCCACTGCAGACGGCTACCCTCCAAGCCCCAACCCTGGGAAGCTTTCGCCGCGCCTCACGGGCAGGCTTTCCAAACAAATTCCAAAGAAGCAGCGCCTTACCTTTTTTCCAGGGAACGCTGCGAGGAGCTTTGCGTGTCGAGGGTGACGGTTCTCCCCGAGAATACCTCGGTGCCGGCCGGAGCTCAATCGACACGCCATCTCGTCCAGTCTCACTCGCAAGGTCCCATCTGGGTTGCCAAAACCGTTACCGAAATCCAGAATAAAACTCCTTAACGCCAACGTGAAGTTAAGAAGCAGGCACTTTGTTTATCGCAGCGCTGGGGACACGGGGGATCGCTCCTCCAAAGGCGTGTCCCACTTAGTATCAAAATCCATCAGTTTTTACAGGCTTTTCCCGTCAGGTCATTGTTACCTAAGCTCCTTCCGTAAAAACGCATACTATGCTCGTTCTTAAATTTAACCGTTGTAACGATCGGTCCTGTGATTATATAACCTTATCAATATTCTTATTTAAAAACAATCATTGGTCAGTGACACTTGGCTCTGCTGACTGGCATCGTCGATACTCAAATCGAGATGGGAAGGTTAAGGGGGTTTCCAAGCAGCAAACTGGTGTCCACGACGGTTTCCTTAGTTTCCTGAAACAGAATGTAGGAAAACCAGTAACTTCCTGGTGAGGTTTCTAGGGTTAGCTGTTCCAGACTTTAACAATATTACGGTTCCTAGCGTCACGCATAACACAGCTCCTAAAGTTTCTATGGCTACGTTTCAAACTTAACAATCCTATACGTTACGCTTCACAATTTTACTTCTTAATCAAACCTAACTCTTCTATGTGATTAAATGTTGATTTCTTTACCAGAACATTTGCAACAGCTGGAGCCTAGCAGGAACAGGGGGGGCACAGCCCGACCCCCCCCAGCGCCTCACCTCCTCCTCCTCCCCTGGGCTCCCTCACAGCCCCTCGCCCCGTGCAGAGGGAGCGCAAACGCAGCCCGGAGGGCAAAGGGGCCGGCCGGCCAGCGTCTATTCAGTCAGTCGCGCGCCTATCGAGTCCTGCCAGCGAGTCTGCTCCGGGGCTCGGGGCGCCCCCCGGCGCTCCCCCTGCCCCTCGGACACCTCTGATAGCACATTTCCATACGTTCTGTATGGCACGTCTAAATATTTGGGTGGTTTTAATACTTTGTACCAGCTGTGGTTTGCTGCTAGGTGACTGTAAAAGTGAGATTTGGTAAATAATGGTTAGAAATCTTATACTAACGCTACAACTGAAACAACAGACAAGAGTATAGCCGAGCAATTAACTAGCATAGGTAGGTACTCCTAAGTTTTGCAGTTCTTTGCTCTTATGACTAGATGTTCCCCTGTAAGCTAAATGGGAACAATGCTGAAACTGACCACATGCGATTGAAACTGCGTTAAGCTTCAAGATCAAAGAACAAGGACAAGAATAAAGACTTCGAGGACAGCCAGCAAGAACTTCAAATGGGTCGGTGGTCGCAAAAGCAGCCCTTCGTCTCAAATGGATCCTTCATTGCACGTGATCGGATGTAGGCAGTGCTATGATAATCGGTTGCCATCGTTTTTATGTATATGTATACTCATCTGATTAATAAGCAATTAGTTATTCTATATAACCTGTTTGTGCTAAAGCTGTGGCACGCACACTAGGTGGAACTATCCCCCGTGCATCCAGCGCTGCAATGAAGAACGCCTGCTTTCTAAAACTCCAAAACGAGTCTTAGGGAGTTTCGTCGACCGGCTTTTCAGTATCAGAGGTACAAGGGAGGAAAGGAAAAAAAAAAAAAAAACCAAAAAAAAAAAAAAGCAGGGGTGTGGGAAAGAGAGGGGACCAGGGGACGGAGGGGGCAGGGAGGGACCACAACACCGAAGAGGGGAGACGGGGCCCCGAGGGCCCGGGGCTCACCGCAGCTCTTGTTCTTGGCGCTGCCAAGAGACTTTGCCAGTTCAGCCGCTTCTTTCTCCTTTTCTCCTCCCTTCCTCTTCTGTAACTCCAGTCGCTTGGCTGTCCTCCGCATAACGGAACACGCGAGCCCCTCGCAGCTCTTGCGAGATGAGGCCTCCTAGACACGTAGCCTCGCTCGCTCGCTCACTACGTGGCCGTACCGCGCTGCTGGTCACGCATACAGACCCTGGCGGTCTGACCTGCTGTGGACTACGAGGAGGGATCCTCCCACACCCACAGAGGCAGGGTCCCTCTGGCCTGCAGCGGGAGGCAGCTGCCAGCCAGATGGCCTTCCGTTTCTTCTTCTTTACCTTTCTGTGGCCTCTCCAGCTTCAGCAGCTCCCGTCCACAGCCAGTAAGCGCTCTGCCTGTCCCTCTGCGCTCCCGTGCCGTGAGGAGAGGGAGGCCGGGCAGAGACAGGCCACGCGAGCCTGAGGCTGCTGCAGTCAGCGGCATCCCCGGGGATGAACGGACAACCGCACTCACGGCGTGGCCTCTGGCAGAGGGAAAGAGGCAGCAGCGACCGTTATTACCGCAGCTCCACCCTGGCCGGAGCCCCTCCGTCCGCAGGGGCTTCCGCGGACGGGCGCCGCTGCTAACGGCACCCGCCTTAAGGGAGACTCGAGAACACCGGAGGGCCAGCTTGCCGCCCTCACGACAGGGCTCGGGGGCTGCCTGCGGCTGCAGCACAGGCTTCAGGGGAGGGGCTGCAGCTGGGGGCAGCCGCAGGGGCCGAGCGGGGCTGGGGAAAGGCGGCGGGGGAGCTCCGGCGACTCGGGGAGGCGCCCGCTGGCCGCGCCTGGGGGGTGCCCGCCTCCGTCCCCTCTTCCCTTCTGTCGGCTCTCGGGGACCTGCCCGGCGCTGCCCTGGCCCGGCTCGCCTCCGGCGGACCGGGAGCCTGCCGCGGCGGCCGCTTCGCAGCTTCCCGTCCCGCCGGCCCCGGGCGGCCAGCGGGCAGGAGGCACCCGCCGCCGCGGCCGCCGCCGCCCCCGCCGGAGGGGATCGCTCGCCTCACCCGCGGTCCCGGTGCTCGCCCGCTGCCGCCGACACCCGCGCCCTGCGCGCCGCCACGCTGCTCCCGGGGACCGCGCATGTGGAATATGGAGGAGGGAAAGGAGGGAGGCAGGGCAGGAGATAGGAGAGCAGGGTGCGCAGGGCGAAACAACTCGCGTGGGTTAAAAACTCGTGTGGGTGAAGGGGGTGGGCTGGAGCAGGAGATGGGGGTGTGCATGGCGGAGACACGGACCTAGTGGGGAGGGTAGGTGAGGGTACAAAGGTGCACGGGGGGTTACTAAAACCAGACGTGCTGCTTCACAGAAATACGGTCCCACCTGAATTCAGTAGTAGGCTTTCTTCTGCGCTTAAACACTAATCAGGCATTTAAAAGCTTCAGTAGACTTGCAAACTGAAACCTCTGACAATTTACGTAGTCTTCTAATTTCTGATATCCAGGATATGTGAAAATAACACTCTCAATTCAACAGTTTTCACCGAGAATGATATGTGTTAACCTAAATCACACAAAGTGAATAATATCATGTTAGCCATGTAGCCTTTATTAAGAGGTTGAAATTACCTTCTCGGGATATTTTAAGCTTCTAAGCGTAAAATAATTAGTGTAGCTTACAGATGTGGAAGAGAAATCTTTTGGTATCATAACCAAAGTAGTCTTCTCCTCTATGAATGGCAACACAATCTGTAATACTGCATCGACACTTCAAAACCCATTCTTTCTCTCCCCTTTTGTCATCCAATGTTGTCTTTTACATATTTCAAGAAATTCTTTCATGGTCTATCCCATAAAATGAGAAGTAGATTATTACGGAAGAGCTCCACAGATAAAAAGTTAATGCATTAGACTAACTGTGATATAAAAATTACTGGAGATCTATTTATGTGTGATGTTCTGATGAATTATCTAGTTGTTTACAATTGCTAGGACTTCTCTCAGCCGTAAATCACTGGCAATGTGCACGAACACAAGAAACTCTTCACGGGGCACATTCATCCTTTATGCAATTAAATGAAGTTTTTAAATCACAAAAAGATTTGGCTGTTACACAGTCTGTGTAAATTACATGATAGTAACCCAAACCACAAGACCATGTCTCTCCTACTTTGCTCTGTTGCAGAAGAATCTCAGCTTGCAAAACACATCAGTTTTCTGTAACACAGATAACCAGGGTTCACACAGTCAGACTTTTCAGTCAGAAGGCCACAGAAAGAATCATAAAGAGACCGAGTATCTTTTCCTTAAACATCCTGTTTACAGACAGCTATGTTACCTCCAAGTGCTATGAAAGTTACTTTCTCTAAAACTATCTTCCATTTAGTTTTCCTTTTTTTTTTTTTTTCCCTTTTCTTCCCCTGAAAACAATCTTATAGCTTAATCCTTATAGGATTTTTTTCAAGTTTTGTTTTTTTTCTAACGAGTATCAACACATGAACACTCTAAATAGTTTCAGGAAGGTCAGTATTTGCTACAGTTGCACTTGATCCAACATCCCACTTTTTTTTCCACCAAGCAAAGGAGTTCAACCAAGTTTCTTTCAAGAGCCATACAGGAGAAAGTACAGATTCTGCTCTGTCTGCTAACAAGCAGGCGAAGGAGCTGCTACCGATTTGAAAACTGTAGAGGCTCTGCTGTGCCCATTTTGAACTGGGGAACAAAAATAGTATTTAGGTCCACTTTTTCTCATTTGCAAAGCAGATCCACTGCCTTGGGAGACTGACCAGAATTACCTGGAACAAACATTCTTTTTGCCTAGGGTCTGTTTGTTAGTTGAGAAAACAATCACTATGTCTCTGTGATAATATGACACGATTTCATCAAGACATTTCTGTCTCAAGGGGCCCAGTTGTATTTTATTTTCTAGTAACACAGCATCTATCCAATTCCGGTCTCTGACTTAAGAAATGAGCAACATGCAATTTCTTCAATGTCTACTTATCACGTGAGGAAGTCAACAAACCTCTTTTCACAGTTACAAGCACTTTTCAAAGATGGGACAGTTCCCTCAGGTCATCAACTGACCCTGAACAAGTTGGAAAATATAAAAGGATCAATAAATGTGAGAAAGACCTTTGGTATGAGGGAACCCAGACAAACCGGTGCAGCAGCTTTCTTCCCTACTGATTGGAAGAGAATGCTGTTTGGCTGCTGCTTCTACGGATAATCCACAAATTATTTGCTATTCTTCTTAGCCAAAGGGCTAAGGCAGTACCATCAGCAACTTCATAATAAACCCTGAAACAAGAAGCAGATATTACAGCTCCAAGTCTGAGGAAACAGCATCAATGATTAAGACAGCTCTAACATGGAAGGCCTGGTAAGTGGCAGTGGTATAAGGCACTAGCAATTTATCAGGGCTCTCTTTCAAATGCTGGCATTTTCTGTGACTTGGATTTTGCCTATTGTTATGAGATCATTACATCACCTATCACACAAGTGTAGCTTTGTTAACTTTCAAAGAAAAGCTGCTAGACAATATACAACACAAAGTTAGACAAGCGAGGGAAGTACACAGGGATTTCACAGGCAATCTGGAATCGGGCACCCGACTTGAATTCCCGGCTTTGAAAACCTCTCTCCAAATGACTTACCATCCTTTCACTAAGATCCAGCAGCAGTTCCCTCCTGTGCCTCATGCTCTTCTTTAGTCAGCCAAAGCCCACGGAGCTGCACTGTAAGCTTGAAGACGAGGATGCCAGCTGCGTGTCCTATTTCTGTCACCTAGTTTTTACGTACCGTTTCTTGCTAATCAAAAGGCCCAGTGATTCCTCCTCACACATCACACTGGAGTTAGTACGTCCAAGCATTATTTCTGCCGCGCTACATTTGCACGGATTAGGTGCTGAACCCTCCAGATGATGTACTGCTTTTCAAGAAGGGTGTAGTATAACTGGCGAGGGTCTACAGTAAGTCCAAGAGGGTGCTCAACGATGTACAGGAGTCTGACTTCAAAGCATAAATTGAAAAACAGCCGCTTAACCTAGAAAGGGCAATACAGAAGAGAAAGAACAATGTTTAAACTCTAAAAGGTAGCTGTAAGGAAGAACTTTTGTGTGCATCCACTGCACACAGTTACACGGAATCATGGGGCTTAAATTACAACCTGAAAAACTTAGGGTATGTGGCAATCTTTGCAACAGTAGTAATAATTACAGGAAATGTTTAAGAATAAATTAGGCAAGCGTTTGTCAAGAATGGTACAGAAAGTTGATCATTCACCTCTAGAATGAGAGCAACACTAGACTATCTTTAGAAGTTCTTCTTTCCCCACTGCTGTCCCAAGGCCAGGCACCGGCCCGGCCCGGCCCAGGCCAGGCCCTGGCCCGCCGGCTCGGCCAGGCCCGGCCCGGCCCAGGCCAGGCCCCTGCCCGCCGGCTCGGCCCCTGCCCGCCGGCCCGGCCCGGCCCAGGCCAGGCCCCTGCCCGCCGGCTCGGCCCGGCCCGGCCAAGGCCAGGCCCCTGCCCGGCCCGGCTCGGCCCAGGCCAGGCCCCTGCCCGGCCAAGGCCAGGCCCCTGCCCACCGGCTCGGCCCGGCCCCTGCCCGGCCAAGGCCAGGCCCCTGCCCACCGGCTCGGCCCGGCCCCTGCCCGGCCAAGGCCAGGCCCCTGCCCACCGGCTCGGCCCGGCCAAGGCCGGGCCCCTGCCCGCCGGCTCAGCCCAGCCCGGCCAAGGCCAGGCCCCTGCCCGCCGGCCCGGCCAGGCCAAGGCCAGGCCCCTGCCCGCCGGCCCGGCCAGGCCAAGGCCAGGCCCCTGCCCGCCGGCCCGGCCCGGCCAAGGCCCGGCCGAGGCCAGGCACCTGCCCGCCGGCTCGGCCCGGCCCGGCCAAGGCCCGGCCGAGGCCAGGCACCTGCCCGCCGGCTCGGCCCGGCCCGGCCAAGGCCCGGCCGAGGCCAGGCACCTGCCCGCCGGCTCGGCCCGGCCCGGCCAAGGCCCGGCCGAGGCCAGGCACCTGCCCGCCGGCTCGGCCCGGCCCGGCCAAGGCCCGGCCGAGGCCAGGCACCTGCCCGCCGGCTCGACCCGGCCCAGCCGAAGCCAGGCCCCTGCCCGCCGGCTCGGCCCAGCCCGGCCCAGGCCAGACCCCTGCCCGGCCAAGGCCAGGCCCCTGCCCGCCGGCTCGGCCCAGCTCGGCCCGGCCCGGACAAGGCCAGGCCCCTGCCCGCCGGCTCGGCCCGGCTCGGCCCGGCCCGGACAAGGCCAGGCCCCTGCCCGCCGGCTCGGCCCGGCTCGGCCCGGCCCGGACAAGGCCAGGCCCCTGCCCGCCGGCTCGGCCCGGCTCGGCCCGGCCCGGACAAGGCCAGGCCCCTGCCCGCCGGCTCGGCCCGGCTCGGCCCGGCCCGGACAAGGCCAGGCCCCTGCCCGCCGGCTCGGCCCGGCTCGGCCCGGCCCGGACAAGGCCAGGCCCCTGCCCGCCGGCTCGGCCCGGCTCGGCCCGGCCCGGACAAGGCCAGGCCCCTGCCCGCCGGCTCGGCCCGGCTCGGCCCGGCCCGGACAAGGCCAGGCCCCTGCCCGCCGGCTCGGCCCGGCTCGGCCCGGCCCGGACAAGGCCAGGCCCCTGCCCGCCGGCTCGGCCCGGCTCGGCCCGGCCCGGACAAGGCCAGGCCCCTGCCCGCCGGCTCGGCCCGGCTCGGCCCGGCCCGGACAAGGCCAGGCCCCTGCCCGCCGGCTCGGCCCGGCTCGGCCCGGCCCGGACAAGGCCAGGCCCCTGCCCGCCGGCTCGGCCCGGCTCGGCCCGGCCCGGACAAGGCCAGGCCCCTGCCCGCCGGCTCGGCCCGGCTCGGCCCGGCCCGGACAAGGCCAGGCCCCTGCCCGCCGGCTCGGCCCGGCTCGGCCCGGCCCGGACAAGGCCAGGCCCCTGCCCGCCGGCTCGGCCCGGCTCGGCCCGGCCCGGACAAGGCCAGGCCCCTGCCCGCCGGCTCGGCCCGGCCCGGCCCGGCCCGGACAAGGCCAGGCCCCTGCCCGCCGGCTCGGCCCGGCCCGGCCCGGACAAGGCCAGGCCCCTGCCCGCCGGCTCGGCCCGGCCCGGCCCGGACAAGGCCAGGCCCCTGCCCGCCGGCTCGGCCCGGCCCGGCCCGGACAAGGCCAGGCCCCTGCCCGCCGGCTCGGCCCGGCCCGGCCCGGACAAGGCCAGGCCCCTGCCCGCCGGCTCGGCCCGGCCCGGCTCGGCCCGGACAAGGCCAGGCCCCTGCCCGCCGGCTCGGCCCGGCCCGGCTCGGCCCGGACAAGGCCAGGCCCCTGCCCGCCGGCTCGGCCCGGCCCGGCTCGGCCCGGACAAGGCCAGGCCCCTGCCCGCCGGCTCGGCCCGGCCCGGCTCGGCCCGGACAAGGCCAGGCCCCTGCCCGCCGGCTCGGCCCGGCCCGGCTCGGCCCGGACAAGGCCAGGCCCCTGCCCGCCGGCTCGGCCCGGCCCGGCTCGGCCCGGACAAGGCCAGGCCCCTGCCCGCCGGCTCGGCCCGGCCCGGCTCGGCCCGGACAAGGCCAGGCCCCTGCCCGCCGGCTCGGCCCGGCTCGGCCCGGACAAGGCCAGGCCCCTGCCCGCCGGCTCGGCCCGGACAAGGCCAGCCCCTGCCCGCCGGCCCGGCCCGGCCAAGGCCAGGCCCCTGCCCGCCGGCTTGGCTCGGACAAGGCCAGCCCCTGCCCGCCGGCCCGGGCCGGCCAAGGCCAGGCCCCTGCCCGCCGGTTCGGCCCGGCCCAGCCAAGGCCAGGCCCCTGTCCGCCGGTTCGGCCCGCCACGGCCAAGGCCAGGCCCCTGCCCCCCGGCTCGGCCCGGCCCGACCTGGCCAAGGCCAGGCCCCTGCCCGCCGGCTCGTCACGCCCCAGCCCGGCCCAGGCCAGGCCCCTGCCCGCCGGCTCGGCCGGGCCCGGCCAAGGCCAGGCCCCTGCCCGCCGGCTCGGCCGGGCCCGGCCAAGGCCAGGCCCCTGCCCGCCGGCTCGGCCCGGCCCGGCCAATACCGGGCCCCTGCCCGCCGGCCCGGCCCGGCCCAGACCAGGCCCCTGCCCGGCCGAGCCCAGGCCCCTGCCCGCCGACTCGGCCCGGCCCCTGCCCGCCCAAGGCCAGGCCCCTGCCCGCCGGCTCGGCCCGGCCCGGCCAAGGCCCGGCCGAGGCCAGGCACCTGCCCGCCGGCTCGACCCGGCCCAGCCGAAGCCAGGCCCCTGCCCGCCGGCTCGGCCCAGCCCGGCCCAGGCCAGACCCCTGCCCGGCCAAGGCCAGGCCCCTGCCCGCCGGCTCGGCCCAGCTCGGCCCGGCCCGGACAAGGCCAGGCCCCTGCCCGCCGGCTCGGCCCGGCTCGGCCCGGCCCGGACAAGGCCAGGCCCCTGCCCGCCGGCTCGGCCCGGCTCGGCCCGGCCCGGACAAGGCCAGGCCCCTGCCCGCCGGCTCGGCCCGGCTCGGCCCGGCCCGGACAAGGCCAGGCCCCTGCCCGCCGGCTCGGCCCGGCTCGGCCCGGCCCGGACAAGGCCAGGCCCCTGCCCGCCGGCTCGGCCCGGCTCGGCCCGGCCCGGACAAGGCCAGGCCCCTGCCCGCCGGCTCGGCCCGGCTCGGCCCGGCCCGGACAAGGCCAGGCCCCTGCCCGCCGGCTCGGCCCGGCTCGGCCCGGCCCGGACAAGGCCAGGCCCCTGCCCGCCGGCTCGGCCCGGCTCGGCCCGGCCCGGACAAGGCCAGGCCCCTGCCCGCCGGCTCGGCCCGGCTCGGCCCGGCCCGGACAAGGCCAGGCCCCTGCCCGCCGGCTCGGCCCGGCTCGGCCCGGCCCGGACAAGGCCAGGCCCCTGCCCGCCGGCTCGGCCCGGCTCGGCCCGGCCCGGACAAGGCCAGGCCCCTGCCCGCCGGCTCGGCCCGGCTCGGCCCGGCCCGGACAAGGCCAGGCCCCTGCCCGCCGGCTCGGCCCGGCTCGGCCCGGCCCGGACAAGGCCAGGCCCCTGCCCGCCGGCTCGGCCCGGCTCGGCCCGGCCCGGACAAGGCCAGGCCCCTGCCCGCCGGCTCGGCCCGGCTCGGCCCGGCCCGGACAAGGCCAGGCCCCTGCCCGCCGGCTCGGCCCGGCCCGGCCCGGCCCGGACAAGGCCAGGCCCCTGCCCGCCGGCTCGGCCCGGCCCGGCCCGGACAAGGCCAGGCCCCTGCCCGCCGGCTCGGCCCGGCCCGGCCCGGACAAGGCCAGGCCCCTGCCCGCCGGCTCGGCCCGGCCCGGCCCGGACAAGGCCAGGCCCCTGCCCGCCGGCTCGGCCCGGCCCGGCCCGGACAAGGCCAGGCCCCTGCCCGCCGGCTCGGCCCGGCCCGGCTCGGCCCGGACAAGGCCAGGCCCCTGCCCGCCGGCTCGGCCCGGCCCGGCTCGGCCCGGACAAGGCCAGGCCCCTGCCCGCCGGCTCGGCCCGGCCCGGCTCGGCCCGGACAAGGCCAGGCCCCTGCCCGCCGGCTCGGCCCGGCCCGGCTCGGCCCGGACAAGGCCAGGCCCCTGCCCGCCGGCTCGGCCCGGCCCGGCTCGGCCCGGACAAGGCCAGGCCCCTGCCCGCCGGCTCGGCCCGGCCCGGCTCGGCCCGGACAAGGCCAGGCCCCTGCCCGCCGGCTCGGCCCGGCTCGGCCCGGACAAGGCCAGGCCCCTGCCCGCCGGCTCGGCTCGGACAAGGCCAGCCCCTGCCCGCCGGCCCGGCCCGGACAAGGCCAGGCCCCTGCCCGCCGGCTTGGCTCGGACAAGGCCAGCCCCTGCCCGCCGGCCCGGGCCGGCCAAGGCCAGGCCCCTGCCCGCCGGTTCGGCCCGGCCCAGCCAAGGCCAGGCCCCTGCCCGCCGGTTCGGCCCGCCACGGCCAAGGCCAGGCCCCTGCCCCCCGGCTCGGCCCGGCCCGACCTGGCCAAGACCAGGCCCCTGCCCGCCGGCTCGTCACGCCCCAGCCCGGCCCAGGCCAGGCCCCTGCCCGCCGGCTCGGCCGGGCCCGGCCAAGGCCAGGCCCCTGCCCGCCGGCTCGGCCGGGCCCGGCCCAGGCCAGGCCCCTGCCCGCCGGCTCGGCCCGGCCCGGCCAATACCGGGCCCCTGCCCGCCGGCCCGGCCCGGCCCAGACCAGGCCCCTGCCCGGCCAAGGCCAGGCCCCTGCCCGCCGGCTCGGCCTGGCCCCGGCCCGGCCAAGGCCAGGCCCCTGCCCGCCGGCTCGGATCGGCCCGGCCCGGCCCAGGCCGGGCCCCTGCCCGCCGGATCGGCCCGGCCCGGCCCGGCCCAGGCCGGGCCCCTGCCCGCCGGATCGGCCCGGCCCGGCCCGGCCCAGGCCGGGCCCCTGCCCGCCGGATCGGCCCGGCCCGGCCAAGGCCAGGCCCCTGCCCGCCGGCTCGGCCCGGCCCGGCCAAGGCCAGGCCCCTGCCCGCCGGATCGGCCCGGCCCGGCCAAGGCCAGGCCCCTGCCCGCCGGCTCGGCCCGGCCCGGCCAAGGCCAGGCCCCTGCCCGCCGGATCGGCCCGGCCCGGCCAAGGCCAGGCCCCTGCCCGCCGGCTCGGCCCGGCCCGGCCAAGGCCAGGCCCCTGCCCGCCGGATCGGCCCGGCCCGGCCAAGGCCAGGCCCCTGCCCGCCGGATCGGCCCGGCCCGGCCAAGGCCAGGCCCCTGCCCGCCGGCTCGGCCCGGCCAAGACCAGGCTCCTGCCCGCCGGCCCGGCCCGGCCAAGACCAGGCCCCTGCCCGCCGGCCCGGCCCGGCCAAGACCAGGCCCCTGCCCGCCGGCCCGGCCCGGCCAAGGCCAGGCCCCTGCCCGCCGGCCCGGCCGAGGCCAGGCCCCTGCCCGCCGGCTCGGCCCAGCCCGGCCAAGGCCAGGCCCCGGCCCGCCGGCTCGGCCAGGCCCGGCCCGGCCCAGGCCAGGCCCCTGCCCGCCGGCCCGGCCCCTGCCCGCCGGCCCGGCCCCTGCCCGCCGGCCCGGCCCGGCCAAGGCCAGGCCCCTGCCCGCCGGCCCGGCCCGGCCAAGGCCAGGCCCCTGCCCGCCGGCCCGGCCCGGCCAAGGCCAGGCCCCTGCCCGCCGGCTCGGCCCGGCCAAGGCCAGGCCCGGACAAGGCCAGGCCCCTGCCCGCCGGCTCGGCCCGGCCCGGCCCGGAGAAGGCCAGGCCCCTGCCCGCCGGCTCGGCCCGGCCCGGCCCGGACAAGGCCAGGCCCCTGCCCGCCGACTCGGCCAGGCCCGGCCCGGACAAGGCCAGGCCCCTGCCCGCCGGCCCGGCCCGGCCCGGAGAAGGCCAGGCCCCTGCCCGCCGGCTCGGCCCGGCCCGGCCCGGAGAAGGCCAGGCCCCTGCCCGCCGGCTCGGCCCGGCCCGGCCCGGCCCGGAGAAGGCCAGGCCCCTGCCCGCCGGCGCGGCCCGGCCCGGCCCGGAGAAGACCAGGCCCCTGCCCGCCGGCTCGGCCCGGCCCGGCCCGGAGAAGGCCAGGCCCCTGCCCGCCGGCTCGGCCCGGCCCGGCCCGGAGAAGGCCAGGCCCCTGCCCGCCGGCTCGGCCCGGCCCGGAGAAGGCCAGGCCCCTGCCCGCCGGCTCGGCCCGGCCCGGAGAAGGCCAGGCCCCTGCCCGCCGGCTCGGCCCGGCCCGGAGAAGGCCAGGCCCCTGCCCGCCGGTTCGGCCCGGCCCGGCCCGGCCCGGAGAAGGCCAGGCCCCTGCCCGCCGGCTCGGCCCGGCCCGGCGAAGGCCAGGCCCCTGTCCGACGGCCCGGCCCGGAGAAGGCCGGGCCCCTGCCCGACGGCCCGGCCCGGAGAAGGCCAGGCCCCTGCCCGACGGCCCGGCCCGGCCCGGCTCAGGCCAGGCCCCTGCCCGCCGGCTAGGCCCGGCCCAGGCCAGGCCCCTGCCCGCCGGCCCCCCTCACCCCATCCAGCCGCTCGCCCTCCCTCTCTTCCCGCTGCCTCCGCACACAGCCGCAGCCCGGCGCTGCCCGAGGAAACCCTCACCTGACAGCAGCCGCCACCCCCGCACAGCCCCGCACCCCCGGGGTGAGCTGAGCTGATGGGCTGAGCTCCAATCTCCCCAGAAACCTCTTCCCTGACACCAGAGTCTCTGTAAACAGTTTCTGACCTCTTTTGGCACGTCACAGGATAGTAACCCAAACCACAAGACCATGTCTGTCCTACTTTGCTCTGTTGCAGAAGAATCTCAGCTTGCAAAACACATCAGTTTTCCGTAACACAGATAACCAGGGTTCACACAGTCAGACTTTTCAGTCAGAAGGCCACAGAAAGAATCATAAAGAGACCGAGTATCTTTTCCTTAAACATCCTGTTTACAGACAGCTATGGTACCTCCAAGTGCTATGAAAGTTACTTTCTCTAAAACTATCTTCCATTTAGTTTTCCTTTTTTTTTTTTTCCTTTTCTTCCCCTGAAAACAATCTTACAGCTTAATCCTCATAGGATTTTTTTCAAGTTTTGTTTTTTTCTAACGAGTATCAACACATGAACACTCTAAATAGTTTCAGGAAGGTCAGTATTTGCTACAGTTGCACTTGATCCAACATCCCACCTTTTTTTTCCAACAAGCAAATGAGTTCAACCAAGTTTCATTCAAGAGCCATACAGGAGAAAGTACAGATTCTGCTCTGTCTGCTAACAAGCAGGCGAAGGAGCTGCTACCAATTTGAATACTATACAGGCTCTGCTGTGCCCATTTTGAACTGGGGAAGAAAAATAGCCCTTCCTGTTTCAACATTTAGGTCCACTTTTCCTCATTTGCAAAGCAGATCCACTGCCTTGGGAGACTGACCAGAATTACCTGGAACAAACATCCTTTTTGCCTAGGATCTGTTTGTTAGTTGAGAAAACAGTCACTATGTCCCTGTGATAATATATTGCACGATTTCATCAAGACATTTCTGTCTCAAGGGGCCCAGTTGTATTTTATTTTCTAGTAACACAGTATCTAATTCCTGTCTCTGACTTAAGAGATGAGCAACATGCAATTTCTTCAATGTCTACTTATCACATGAGGAAGTCAACAAACCTCTTTTCACAGTTACAAGCACTTTTCAAAGATGTGACAGTTCCCTCGGGTCATCAACTGACCCTGAACAAGTTGGAAAATATAAAAGGATCAATAAATGTGAGAAAGACCTTTGGTATGAGGGAACCCAGACAAACCGGTGCAGCAGCTTTCTTCCCTATTGATTGGAAGAGAATGCTGTTTGGCTGCTGCTTCTACGGATAATCCACAAATTATTTGCTATTCTTCTTAGCCAAAGGGCTAAGGCAGTGCCATCAGCAACTTCATAACATACCGTGAAACAAGAAGCAGATATTACAGCTCCAAGTCTGAGGAAACAGCATCAATGATTAAGACAGCTCTAACATGGAAGGCCTGGTAAGTGGCAGTGGTATAAGGCACTAGCAATTTATCAGGGCTCTCTTTCAAATGCTGGCATTTTCTGTGACTTGGATTTTGCCTATTATTATGAGATCATTACATCACCTATCACACAAGTGTAGCTTTGTTAACTTTGAAAGAAAAGCTGCTAGACAATATACAACACAAAGTTAGACAAGCGAGGGAAGTACACAGGGATTTCACAGGCAATCTGGAATCGGGCACCTGACTTGAATTCCTGGCTTTGAAAACCTCTCTCCAAATGACTTACCATCCTTTCACTAAGATCCAGCAGCAGTTCTCTCCTGTGCCTCATGCTCTTCTGTAGTCAGCCAAAGCCCACGGAGCTGCACTGCAAGCTTGAAGACCAGGATGCCAGCTGCGTGTCCTATTTCTGTCACCTAGTTTTTACGTACCGTTTCTTGCTAATCAAAAGGCCCAGTGATTCCTCCTCACACATCACACTGGAGCTAGTACGTCCAAGCATTATTTCTGCCGCGCTACATTTGCACGGATTAGCTGCTGAACCCTCCAGATGATGTACTGCTTTTCAAGAAGGGTGTAGTATAACTGGCGAGGGTCTACAGTAAGTCCAAGAGGGTGCTCAACGATGTACAGAAGTCTGACTTCAAAGTATAAATTGAAAAACAGCTGCTTAACCTGGAAAGGGCAATACTGAAGAGAAAGAACAATGTTTAAACTCTAAAAGGTAGCTGTAAGGAAGAACTTTTGTGTGCATCCACTGCACACAGTTACACGGAATCATGGGGCTCAAATTACAACCTGAAAAACTTAGGGTATGTGGCAATCTTTGCAACAGTAGTAACAATTACAGGAAATGTTTAAGAATAAATTAGGCAAGCATTTGTCAAGAATGGTACAGAAAGTTGATCATTCACCTCTAGAATGAGAGCAACACTAGACTATCTTCAAAGGTTCTTCTTTCCCCACTGCTGTCCCTCTCCGTATTTCTACCCTCAAACACAAGCATCATCCCCAGCTCTGCACTCACAATTCTATCTGCATATGCACATGTCTAGAGATGCACTTTTATTTCTTCGTTACACACAGCTGAAGGAGAGTACTCATAGGTAAGCCAATTTACATAAACAGCTTCTGAAAGTTAAACACCTCGGCTTCTTGCAAAACGTCAGCCCAACAGAACACCGTCAGCCCAACAGAACACCGGGAGCGGTATGTAAATCCTTATGCCAAAATTGCGTTCTCTTAAATCTTATGAAAACCATTTCTAACATAAAGCCTGACCTGACTGGTCTATTTTCTGACACTCCCCTTCTCTGTCATCAGGTACTTATTAGATAGTAAAACAACTGACGGGGTAAACACCATAACTAGCACAATAGCTGACTTCCATAGCAGTTGCATATCATGTCTGAAGAAATGTGAGTTTAGTAGGTGTATAGGTAGATACACATTCAGAAATGCACAAGAACTGAAAGGAGTAATCTGTAACTGGTAGACTAAGAACACTGCAATAGCATGCAATGTAAATCAACATGCACCTATAGGGAAGGGAAGGGAAGTACGGAAACATTCTTCTGGATTAAAAAAAAAAAAAAAAAATACGCAGCAATGGTAGGAAAAGGTACTTGGAACGTGCCACTTTCAGTCCACTGAAACAATGTCTGCAACAGCAGTAAGAACACTGGCAAACTACCTTCTCTGTTCCACAGGGCCTTGAGACCCATACGCATTGTCTGTTGCCACTTGCTGTTAGGAAACAAAGGCACTGCGATCAGTAGAAGCGTGTAGAACACCGAAAATGAAACTTTTGAGTATGTCACATGCAAGATCCTCATTCTCCGTACAGTCTACAAGGTTACACAATTGTAAAATACTTCGTAAGAATGAGAATCCTGACGTTTGCCTTGGATTAAAAAAGTTTTTAAATTCCGTTTCGAGGTTTTTTTCCCCAAGGGTTTTAGAAATAAAAGCGTCTTGGTAAAGTGATTTTCACACACTGCACAGACACAAGCAGTGTTTCTCCCACTGCGAGAGGAGTATCAAAATACTCTTATCTAATATGTTAGACAAGAGTGACCGAGGTCACAGGAGAATCTGTACTTTCCCACTGATTACAAGGAACGGGCCAGCTGCTTTGTGCCTCCTATGCAGCTGGAGCATGCAGTTGCCTGGTAACTTGTTCCGACCTATTGCATCTTAATCACATATACACGTAGGAATACCAAGCTGACCGCTTAGGTTTATCAGCCAAAACAGTTTACAGCAACACAATAGTTTAGAGCAATTCAGGAAGTTTAACACTGAATTTAGGTATGTGCTTATATGGTTTGATGAACAGAGCTTCTATAAATGAAAGGGAAACAACAGAAGTTATTTATATGTGATTTCAGAACATACAAAAGGTATAGTCTACAAACCAAGTATCAAGTACTAGCAATATTTACCTGTTCAAAGGGCATCATGTAATGTCTCAGACTCAACAAGCATAAACTGACAGACTGTTATGATTTGAAAATTTTAAAAAAGTTCCAATAGTGTGCCCAAAATGGAGGTGTTTCAGTGTTCAGGCTAGACTCCTTGTCTCCAGTAAATACACATCTTAATTCTAACACAGGATAAAAACCGATTTATAAATGTCCTCTTGTAAAAATGAAACCGTTCCAATCACCCTGTTCACTCCTATTTAAGATATTAAATAGGGCAAATCAGAAGTAACTTGAACCAATCCCTCCCACCCAGCTATAAACCAGGACCATACACAGCCCTTGCAGACTACACAAGATCCTGTCTCATTCCAGCCACATCATTAGCATAAGCTGTGCAAACCCATGCAAATCAACAGGTTTTCCAGGCATAAAAGCAGACTCCAACAGCAGTTAAGCCACTTCTTACAACTGACAATGTCATACTTCCATCCCTGATCATAGCACAAGAACAAAAGAGAATGGGTCCTTATTGTCCTTCATGAACTTGAGGGGCTGCAAGAAACCAGTGAAGTTACAAGCCTGGATTCTGTAATGTCGCTATCAGCATAATTTCCAGATCAAAGATCCAGCCTCCTGTTAAGATCATCAAACATAATTTTGAGTTTGGAGGACAGGTCATCACAACACTATGTTAGGTAGAGTATAAAACCTTATCATCAGATTCTCAGCTAGTTTAAGTCAATGTATTCTGTGTGTTCCGCTGAAGTCAATGAAACTAAACACACTATCACAGGAAAGAGGTATTTCAGCATGCCTCAGACCTGGAAAACTATCTTGAAAAATGCCCATAACTTTTAACACAAATTCTCTGCACTTCCCACGATCTCTCAACAGCGAGCAGTAGTAAGACCCTAACAGTTACTTGCAACCTATTTCTTGCATAGCATTCATTTTTATTTTAATTTTAAAAGGGGCAACTAATACATAAGATTTTTGCAGCTACTCACAAAAATCAATAAGCAAAGACATTTGTTCCAAGATTTAAATTACTTGTATAATTTAAAAAACTATCAAAGCTCTGTAAAGTAAAAAAGATACATTTACCTACTAATGTAGGAAACTACAGACAAACTTCAGGAAATGACCAAAGGTGCAGAGGATAGGCTAATAGGCTAAGGTAGAAAAACAACAACAACAAAAAAAACCCCAGGAGTTCTACAGAAAAATGAGTGAGCAGCCCACAGCACTGGCAGACAACAGATTTTTTTATACCCACTTCCTCCACCCCTTCTTCCTATTCCCTCCCCCCCCCCCTTTTTTTTTTTAAGGGAAATAATTATTCTATTGTGAAACATATTGTCAGTGATGCAGTTGAAGCCAAAAGTTTACATGAGTTCAGGAGAGGATTAACCGAATTCTAAGACATGTGCCAACACAACTGCTATAGAAAGCATCTGCATCACGGTGAAATGCAAACAGCTACTCTGATAACGACACATTATTATTCACTAAATTTGCCTTTGCCTTTTACCCTGTTGTAGAGTTACTAATGTTGAAAAGAGTCACTGCTGTGCAAGAAACTAAAACTTACAGTGCTTCATGCTGGGAGAGAACTGTGGCCCGTCAGCTCGTGGCTGTGAAGCCTTACAACTTAACACGTTGCAGTCGCACACCAACAAGTTCTGAGGTGGACTGCTGACTGTATTCAATAGTCACAGCTTAGGTAGGAGGATATGATAAACTTGACTTATTTGCCTTTAACCGATGCTCCAAATATGTTAAAGTCGTTCTTAAAGCAGGTTACTGGTTTGATTACCCTTCATACAAAATCCTCCTTCAAATGGAGGTTTCTCTTCTCTTCTTTTCAGATTTAAGGCATGAACAGAAACCACACCTGCATCATCACTGAAATCAGTGCCTATTTTTCAATAAACTTTAGCAGCAGCATCAGAATTCGTCCTCAAGTACCGTTCATAAAGCAAATGCTTCATTCTTCAAAACTTTTTTTAGCAAAGGTTAGTAATGCTGTACCACAGACTCTCACGCCCAGTCACACATGTTCTTCCCGAGACTGTTACGCAGCTTAGTATTTTAAAAATCACCATCCTAACTGCATACCTGATACTACTGGTTCTCCCCTTTTTAAAGTCTGATGTTAAGGAAAAGCTGCAAGTCCTACAAAACCAGGCAGACTTGCTTGTTCTTGCCAAAGAGAAAAAGGTTAAGCATTATTAAAAAATAAGACTATTGCCTACCTCTAAGTATCCATAAAGCTACCAACACGAACCGTATGGTGGCTTGTTAGCATCGCTATTTGAACACGGCCATGCAAAATGTCCTTCAGTTAAATTCCAAACTCTATGAATTAATTGGTGGGCAATTCCCCAAGGATAAAACGTCTATCAAAAGCCAACAGTAAGCCAGAAATATCTTTCCGTTTCATAGGGTAAAAAAAATGATACAGTGAATCCTGAAAAAAGAAATCGATATTAGACCGGGAACGCCTATATAGTTATAGGGCAAGTAATAAAACATTTAGTGTTTTGATTTTCTTTTTTTTATTTATGTCATCACAATAGTTAGACAAACATGGAAACATTTGCAACAGCAATACTTGGGCCACTTTAAAATCTTGGTAACACTGAAATACAGGGCAGCAAAAACTAATGATGTGGGGAGGGGACTTTAGGTCTTCTTATTTTCATACACATTCACACACACACACATATATCTATACACACACGCGCACTCCACAACTCCAAAGAGCTATCTTAACTATGTCTGCCAGTAAACGGAAATAGTAGGCAGAAAGGAACCATATCCATACTAAGACAGTTAGCTGTGTCGTAAAACTGAAGATCACTGCAACCAGTGCCATCTTAAAGAAGAAGAAAAAAAAAAAAAAAACCAACACCAAAAAACCTGAAAGGAACCATCGCTGTGCATGTCATAAGCATGAAGTTATTTTAACCTGGTGACTACTCTGCTCTATACTTTAAGCATCGTGAAGTTTTTATGTGTTTTTAAGGTCTAAGGTTACTATTTTAAATGACCTACTTGTAGTGGCAGCCCAAGTAGCATTCTGGAGAACACCACAGTGCCCACAACTTCTACAGGTCAGTGCAGTCTGATCAAGCACTACATTTCTAGGGGAGGAAAACAAAAAAACACTACCGCTCATTTATTCAATTGAAAAGCTTATTACCTGCACCTTCCAAAGCAACAGGCTACAGGAACACTGAATGCAAAGTAAACCAGACCCATCTGGAATAATCTGACCTCTCAGCTCCAAGTTACACATCTTTCATTTCGTATTTTAAGGGATTAACAGCATTTGGATGCACAGAAACTGTCTTTACAGTGATGTCTGCAGACCTCCGAGTCACAAGTTAAAAATGTCTTCCTAAATTATAACAGTATTAGCACTTCCTCTGAAAGGAGTGAAAAAAACACAACCAGGGAAGGAGGAAAGTGACACACCACCAAGGTTTTTTTTCCCAGAGATAACAAAATCCTGAGAGAACAAGATGCTTGTGCTATCAGAATAAAAATCCCCAAAGAAACAAAAGAGTTTACCTTTCCCTTGGAAAAGTTACTTTTGAGTCAAGATCTGCTCTTTTTCTCTCCCAAGCATGAAATCTCTCTTCAGCTTAAGACTCTCTTCTACTGCAGTAGAAATTTAGTGCACATGCTGGAACCTGGACAGAATCTTATTTAAAAAAACAAACAATGCAATAGTACTACAGTGGCTAGAAATCTTTTACATATTCTGATGAAAAGACTCAACTTATTTCTAGGAAATAAAGTGTTTGGGGCCAAAGCCAACGCATGATGTTCATGTAAGGTTAAATTTTTATTAATTTTTTTCTTTTTTTAAATTGATATATTGAAAAAAGCTGGAGAAGGAAGCAGGGACAGAAATGAAAAACCATTCAGGGAGTCAGTGGTATAGACTGTCAGCACGCAACCTAAATATTGTAATTGCAGATCACATAGTCAGAACAAGCCAGTCAAAAGTAGCACACTCCCTGGGAGAGGGGCGGGAGTCTCTTCCCCCTTGTCTTTCAAGCCAAGACCCAACTAGCAGAAGGCAGCTTTTCTGTCAGATAAAGCAAGGCAAAAGGATCATGTACAGCAACTTCCTTGCAGCCTCTTGCTCCTGAGCACCCTTCTTCACCTCTTTCTCTCTTTCTTCTGGTGATGGGAAGGCAAAGCATGTTCTGTTCCTGTGAGCCCATACTGCTTGTCCCTATAGTCACAGCAGGCACCTGTGATTCCTCTCCGAAGACATTTACGCATAGAAATCAGTTGAGTGGTGTGTTACGGAAGCATAAGCTGCAGTGGACGTGATTCTGAATCAGTTATTGTTTTGCCCATCATGACAAAATAAAACCGGCAATTTCTTACTTTATAGAAATCCTCCTAAAGTAGTAGTTGCCCCCAATCGCTGTCAAGTTTTTGTATCACAGGAGAACAAATGCAGCCAAAAGAACATCTTCTCTAAAATGACCACTCCGAACTGCACAAGCAGGCAGGCACAGGCAGCTCCCAATTTAATTAAGCGTATGTACACAGCACCACTTAGTGGTGCAAGCGGAGTCACCGCTGATAGGAATGAGAAGCTTGAACACCAACCTTCCCTCCCCGGCCCCCTGGACACTGCAGCCTGATCTTGACAAATTGACCGCCTGGATAAAGCAAGCTATCTGGCAACTAAAAAGATCCATTGTACTTTTCTGCTCAGTACACCTAAAGATACAGATTCACCCTCTAAATCTCGGCCAATTTCTTGAATACCACCAACACTCAGAACAGGTTTCAAATGGCAACGTGGCAGGACAAAGTAATAAATACTTATCCTTAAGTCTGCTAACTTTCTAAACCTTTGCCTAGACCTTAAGGAAATGTAAAAACAAACAAACTACTGCAAAGTTCAATACGCAAGCCACGCAAAGTTAAGGCTATCAAGTAGGAACCTGATTATGAGTATAAATCATGCAATAGCTACTCTATGACATGGATGTCCTGAACAGATCATCCTCTACAGTGTAAGTCCAAGGTACAAACCCATCAGCACCTCCTTCCCTCTCTGTATCGCTGTGGTTACCTGCTCTGTGCCCAGAGCCAAAAAGAATCCCGACGTTGGAGTTACTGTTCCTTTTATGCCCAGCCCCATACTTCTTTCCTGACGGAGAGGTGACGCACCTGATTTGAGGTGGAGTGCAGACAACCTTCTCATCTAGTGCTGGGCAGTTTATTTGTCCCACAAACAAACCCCAGGAAAGAGAATGCACAGTTGGACGGGTGCACTTGAGATTTTGACCACGCGGTAGCACCGTTAACTGCTGAAAGAGCAGGACTCTCTGCCGTTCTGTGTCCATGTCACAACTGCCCTCACGTCCCCAGTCTGCACCCAGCTCCTCCAGGGTGTGCAGAGGGGCTTCCAGCCCTGGCTCAGCAGGCGTCCACATAAGATCCCCCAGCCAAGAGGGGGGTGTATGCTCACCTGCCACATCGATACCGTGGGTACATTAAAAGCCACCCCCCAACTCTTTCCCCAGGAGTGATTGGGGGAGGCTCTTCAGTCATCTGGCTGTAAACCCCCTCCCCCTCAGGGAGACCAACATCCAGGCATGCCTTGCTCTAACTCCCCAAATCCACTGCCCTCCGAGGAATAAAAGGCGTCTGGGCCACTCCCCCGGCTCTAATCTGCAGATATGCCTGGCTTCCCAGAAGTAGGCTGAGAAAGCCAGCATTAAGGCACTCCTTCCCACGCCCAGATCCACAAAATCCTCAGAGAAAAGAAGAAAAATAGCCACTTCACTGCAGCAGGAAGTAAATAAACTTGGGGGACACAGGAGGCCAGTTCTCCCGGGGTCAATGGGAGGGCTAGATGCAACGTATCTGAGGATTTTCCATGTGCACAGCTGAAACAGCCATGTCTCAAGCAGGGATACGTCCCATTTACGGCAGTTCCTCCCCACTTCTCATCCCCAAAAGACAAACTCGGGCCTCTGCCTTCTCCGTGTGTAGCTCCCCACTCCCTTCAGCATGGAGCTGCGAGGCTCTGGCTTTGTGGAGAACCACAGGTGGGAAACCGAGGCTACTAATGGTGACCACAGAGAACAGACCAGCTCGGAGGGGGCGAGGAGGGCCGATGCACAATTTCTACGTTTGAATTTGTTGGGAACTTGGTGGGAGTCACAGGCTTGCAAGCCACAACCCCAGCTATCCAGGACATGGGCTTCCCAAGATCACAAACCTCCAGGGACGGGGACGGCGCCTGCGCCGGCGAGCGAACGCCGGGCTGCCCCAACGCGAAGCACGGCGCATGCGCCCAGGAGGCGCGTCCGCACGGCTGGTCGGGGAGCGGGCGCAGCGGGAAGCCCGCGGAAAACCACGCGAAACCGGCAACGCTCCCGAGTCTGACCTGGTCGGACTCCGGGGGCCGCGAGGACTACACCGCGCACGAGAGCCGCGCTGCTGCCCGGCCGCCGAGTCCGCGAAAAACTACAGCTCCCGGCATGCCCCGGGAGGCAGCCTGCCCTGCTGCCTGACCCCGAGGGGACGCCGCTTCCGTTCCCCCCCACCTCCCCACGCCGGCGCAGCGGCAGTTCCCGCCGAGCCCCCAGCGCCGCTCCGGGTAGTTCCGGCACGGCGCGGCCCCGCTGCCGCTCCGTGCGTGCAACACGGACCCCGCCGTCCTCCTCGGGGCTTTCCCCGGGACCCGCCGGCCGACTGCGCAGCCCCGCCACGGGGCCCGGTGAGCCCCCACCCCCGCGCGCCCGTTCTCTCAGCCGCCCTGTCAGCGCCCCACCCCTCACCCCCGCGCGCCCGTTCTCTCAGCCGCCCTGTCAGCGCCCCCCCCCCCTGCGCGCACGTTCTCTCAGCCGCCCTGTCAGCGCCCCCCCCCATCCCCGCGCGCACGTTTTCTCAGCCGCCCTGTCAGCGCCCCCCCCCACCCCCGTGCGCACGTTCTCTCAGCCGCCCTGTCAGCGCCCCGCCCCCCACCCCCGCGCGCACGTTCTCTCAGCCGCCCTGTGAGCCCCCAGGGCTCCCCCCCCGGCCTCGGCACAGGCGGCCCCCACCTCCCCCGGGGCACCCCCACCTCCCCCGGGCCACCCCCGCCTCCGACGTTCGCGCTCCGAGGGGTGCCCGGCCCCGCTCACCTTCTCCCTCGGGGCAGCCGCAGCCCGGTCACTGCTCAGCTCCGCTCCTGCCTGGGCTCCCGGCAGCCCCTCCCCTTGCCAGGGAGGGGGCGTCGCCATCAGCCTCTCACTGCCCGCACCTGCGGCTCCTCCAGCCCCGGCCCGCAGCTGTGGTACCGAAACCCGGAACCAAACCCCTCACCACCAAGGTGAAGTGAAGCAGCAGGCACTGCCTTGACTGAGTGACAGATGTCAAGAGTCATCTGATGTGGAAGAGGTGTTAACTGGGGTCAAAATACAGATTTTAATACCCATCTTATTTTAGTTCTAAGACTTGGCGATTGCCAGGTATCATCTTTTCGATTTCCCCAGGTCCACCCGCGAGCGAGGCCACAAGGGAGATTTCTTCCAGAGAGAGGATAGAGTTATTAAGTCTCAAGACCACGATTTGCTTTTCTCCTTCATGAAGAGGTGAGTGGGTCATATAGCATCACTAGTCACCCAAGCAGTTAAGCCTGAACTTTTCACCTGTCCTTTAATGCTGTCAACTCCAAGCTAAATTTTTCCTGTTATTAAGAGGGGACCAAAGATCATGTGAAGTATTATTATCCTTTCTACAAATACACCCCCATCTTGGAGCTTTAGCTACTAGAGAAGGTCTTGGGAGTTTGGGGTCAGAGGAGCTAGCTGCAAGTACAAACTTTCATACAGCTCTGTTTAGGATGTGTGATGTTTCTCTGGTTGTCTAAACCGGTCTAAATTTCCACAGGTGGTCCCAACTCTGGGTGGCTCTAACAAGGATCCTGGAACTCCAGTAAGTTCTAAACATCGTTTTATATTTTAAACATGATCCCAAGTTCCTTTTTGCACTTGTCTCTACGGTTTTGGCAGCTGACAGCCCCGAGGGGTGCTTGTACAAGTTTCTCCCGAAGGGCGAGTAAATTAATTCTTTTGTCCGTGAGGTGGATGGTTTGGTAACATTATAATTCACAACGCTATAATTCCTTCTTTCAAATTTAAAAAAAATAATTGCCTTTTAAATCCATCCAATTTAATCTGCTAAAATGATTCTCGTTGTTCTACCTCTTTTCTCAAGTTTTGGTTAAATTCAATGTCAGTATTCTCCACGGAACTAGATTTTCATCTGACTTTGGAATCGGAAAGGCAGGCTGTTACCGAGGTTAAATTCTGTGTCTTTACAAAACTTTGAATCAGTTACAAAACTAGATTATTTTTTTTAATTCAAATTACAAAACCGGTTAATATCAAGATGAATAGTTCAAACAATAATTGTTTCATTTTGTTTATCTCATGTTTAGAACCCCTCAAAAAAAACACATACACCCTCTAAACACACAAAAAGATTATTGCCCTCGACAATATTCCTAATAGCAACCCCAACATTATAAACTTTACACAACTGTTTTCCCAAATAGATAACGTGAAACTTATAGATTTTCCGTTTTAAAGGGACAGTTTCTTTAGACTTCCAGTTTCTTGTTGGGTGCTTTCTTTATTCTCGAATAATGAAGCCAAGGTTCTTCTCCCAGACCTTTACTGCTACAAGTGTTGTTAAAATGACTCGATACGGTCCTTTCCACTTCTCGGTGATTTTATATATATTCAGTCTCCTGGTCGGAAGGGATGCGCTGCCATGTCCAGTTCTAAGGGTCCAGCTGTGGAGACATACTGACAAAGTTCTTGAAAAGAATTGCTTAAAGAAATCATAACACCTTTTAAAAACATATCTCCAAAGGCACTCAAGATACTCAGAACACAGGACTCTTGATATGGTCTTTCATACAACATTTCCTAAAGACTTGGCTTTTCTTTCTCTTCTGGCTATACTCCGATTCTTAATAGAGCCACGGGTAACGCTTTAACCCATGTGAGGAGTGAGGTTTCCTGACAAATTTTACTCGACAGTTGCTTAAGGATATAGTTCATTCTCTCTCTCTCTCTCTCTGCCCACACACTTGCTTGTGGTCTATGTGGGGTGTGATAGTCTCAATCCATAGATAATACTTGGCTCAACTTGTCTCATAATCTTTGCTATAAAATGAGGGCCATTGTCAGATGACATTCTTACAGGCACCCCATATTTTGGTATTATCTCTTTGAGCAAGACTTTGACTACTTCCCTTGCTTTGTTGGTGCGACAAGGGAAAGCCTTGGGCCACCCAGTAAAGATATCAACTAAAACTAGGACATATCCTTATTTTCAAGGCAATTCTATAAAATCAATTTGCTAATATTCTTCTAAAAAATTTCCTTATTTAATAATCCCAAAGATGATCTTATTACTGGTTCGGGGATAATTTTACATATACATTTCACATCCACTTATAATTGTTTAAACAATCTTTGTCATATTTCGCTTTCTGTTTCCCAGTATACTCTGTGATGTTCAATGGGGCATTTTCTCTTATTATTGTGGGTGGGACTATTATTCGACCTGTCGGTGTTACAGCCTATCCTGTTTCATTTTGTTAGCCTGCAATCTAATAATTAATTCTTCATCTTTTTCATTATAATTTGGAGTTTCTTTAGGCAATTTTATACCTTTCTCTGGAACTAGTGCTAGGATGCCTTTTTCTGCAGCCTCTTCAGCAGCTTTATCAGCCAGTCGGTTACCTGCGTTAGGACCGGTCTTACCTAACGGATGTGCTTTACAGTGCATCATCGTGACTGCTGTTGGTTTTTGAATGCTTTCTAACAATTTCAGTATTTGTTCTGCGTGCTGAACGGCGGTTCCTGGTGCAGATAACAGTCCTCTTTCTCCCCGTATCGCTCCATGCGCACGTACCACTCCAAAAGCATACTTTGAGTCTGTCCAAGTGTTGACTCGCTTTCCTTGACTTAGTTCCAGAGCTCAAGTAAGAGCTATCAATTCAGCCTTTTGGGCAGAGATCATCGAAGGCAAAGTTGGCAACGCAAGTACCTCCTCAGTAGTTATTGTCTATCTCGATAAAACGTTTTCCTTCACAGATGGAACCGCTTCCGTCGGCATATAGTTCCCAATCTGTTTCTTCTAGTGGCACATCTCAGAGATCCAGTCAGCTGGAGTACTCTTTCGATTGCCTGCAAGCAGTCACGTTCCAGTTCTCCTTTAACTCGGTCAGTTGTTGAAAACGCAACAGGGTTAACGGCGGTAGTAGTTTTTAGGTAAACATCATCTTGTTCCAGCAACAACACCACTTGGTATTTCAGCATTCTGCTAGAGGATAACCAGTGCCCCCCTTTCCGTTTTAGCACAACAGTTATCATATGGGAAACGTACAGTAATCCTTTCTCCTCAGGCGAACTTACGAGCTTCCTGGATCAGTAGCACAGTTGCAGCGACGGCTCTCGGACGACCAGAGCATCCCAGACTCACGTTATCCAATCGCTTCGAGAAGTAGGCCACAGCTCGCCCACTTGGCCCTAAATATTGGGCCAGGATACCCAGAGCTCTACCTCTTCTTTCACGAGCAGAAAGTTCAAGTGTCTCTTGTGAGATCTGGCAGACGCTAGGGCTGGCACCCCTATTACAGCCTGTTTCAATTCTTGGAAGGTAGCTTTCTCGGCATCGGTCCAATCCGTCGTTTGAGGTTTTGAGCTGCTCCTATAAAGGTCAGGCCAGCAAGCCACAATTTATAATCTACAGGTGACACCACTCGACCATTCCCGGAAATCCTTGTCATTCATTTTTTTAGTCTTAGGTTCGGGGAGACGACACATTGCCTCTTTTCTCTCAGTTCCCAACTGTCTCTGTCCTTTTAGGATTTTAAAACTCAAATTCAAGTTTCTTCTTTCTGGGTTATTTGGGTTTTTTTCTTTTGACACTCGATATCTACTGATTCCCAAAAAGTTCAAAAAGTTAAGAGTTGACTTTGTGCGTTGTTCTTCCGTCTCAGCTACCATTAACAGATCGTCCATATATTTCAGCAAGATTTCTTGATTATTTTCTTTCTTCCAAATCTCTAATTCTCGTGCCAATTGATTTCCAAAAATGGTAAGACTATTCTTAAAGCCTTGAGGCAAGACTGTCCACGTATATCGTGTTTTTCTCCCAGTCTCAGGATTTTCCCATTCCAAAGCAAAAACCTCGTGACTATTGGGATCCAAGGGAATACAGAAAAAGGCATCTTTTCGGTCCAACACTGTGAACCATTCTCATTTCTCCGTTAGGGTTGTTAACAAAGTATAAGGATTTGCTACGACCGGATGAATACCTTGTACTATTTGATTTATTGCTCTGAGGAGGTCTTGAACTAATCTATCATCTTTTTCATCAGCCTTTTAAAAGGCAAGATCGGGGTGTTATATCTGGATTCACATTCTATTAACAATTTGTATCTTAAAAATTTTTGTATTACCATTACTAACTCTTTCCGACTTTCCGGTTTTAGGGGGTATTGTTTCATTCTTACCGGATTCGATCCTGGCTTTAAATCAACTCTCACAGGTTCTGCTTTTTGGATTTACCAGGAACGTCCCAGTCCAGACGATTGGAATGACAGCATTACACTTGGACCGGTATAATCTTCTGCTTTCGGTAAACATCCTGTTAACAACAAAACCGCTGCTTCGATACGTTTAGTTTCTGGAATTAAAATTTTAAGCTCTCCATTTTTAAATTTAATTTCTGCCTCTAAGTTCTCAAATAGACCTCTCCTTAACAGGAGTTTAGGAGAATTTGGCACATACAAAAACTGCCGAGTGACCCATTGCTTTCCTAATTTCATTGTTAAAGATTTAAAGAAGGGTCTAGTTTCTCGTTCGCTTGTTGCACCAACACCACCAATTTCTTCAAAACTTAACTCTCCCTCTGAGGTATTTAAAACTGAAAAGGTGACTCTAGTGTCAACTCAAATTCAATTTTCTGTTCTCCCAGTTTAGCTGTAACCAGAGGTTCTGCTGGGAGACTCCCCTCCGGTCCCCGTCCGATACGTTCACTTAAAAAGAACAAATCTACATATGGCACTTTATTCCATTTACTCTCTCTCCTACAAAACAACAGTAATTGCAATATAGTATTGTAACTCAAAGTTCTGTTTGTTTACCATTTTTCCTGCAGTTCACCCCAACGTGCCAATAAACATCCCAGCGGTGATGTTTCTGGTAACTTTTCATCAGCAGTTCTATTTCCTGCACTCTTATTCTTAAACAATTTTGCTAATGCCATTATACTTATATACATTCAAATACCAAATACCAAACAAATGCAAACGACAGCTGTCCCAAATAATACACAAAGTCCAACCCAGCAATAGCTTTCGCTTATGACTTACGGGCAGACGCCTAGGCTTCCACTGCAGACGGCTACCCTCCAAGCCCCAACCCTGGGAAGCTTTCGCCGCGCCTCACGGGCAGGCTTTCCAAACAAATTCCAAAGAAGCAGCGCCTTACCTTTTTTCCAGGGAACGCTGCGAGGAGCTTTGCGTGTCGAGGGTGACGGTTCTCCCCGAGAATACCTCGGTGCCGGCCGGAGCTCAATCGACACGCCATCTCGTCCAGTCTCACTCGCAAGGTCCCATCTGGGTTGCCAAAACCGTTACCGAAATCCAGAATAAAACTCCTTAATGCCAACGTGAAGTTAAGAAGCAGGCACTTTGTTTATCGCAGCGCTGGGGACACGGGGGATCGCTCCTCCAAAGGCGTGTCCCACTTAATATCAAAATCCATCAGTTTTTACAGGCTTTTTCCGTCAGGTCATTGTTACCTAAGCTCCTTCCGTAAAAACGCATACTATGCTCGTTCTTAAATTTAACTGTTGTAACGATCGGTCCTGTGATTATATAACCTTATCAATATTCTTATTTTAAAACAATCATTGGTCAGTGACACTTGGCTCTGCTGACTGGCATCGTCGATACTCAAATCGAGATGGGAAGGGTAAGGGGGTTTCCAAGCAGCAAACTGGTGTCCACGACGGTTTCCTTAGTTTCCTGAAACAGAACGTAGGAAAACCAGTAACTTCCTGGTGAGGTTTCTAGGGTTAGCTGTTTCAGACTTTAACAATATTACGGTTCCTAGCGTCACGCATAACACAGCTCCTAAAGTTTCTATGGCTACGTTTCAAACTTAACAATCCTATACGTTACGCTTCACAATTTTACTTCTTAATCAAACCTAACTCTTCTATGTGATTAAATGTTGATTTCTTTACCAGAACATTTGCAACAGCTGGAGCCCAGCAGGAACAGGGGGGGCACGGCCCGACCCCCCCCAGCCCCTCACCTCCTCCTCCTCCCCTGGGCTCCCTCACAGCCCCTCGCCCCGTGCAGAGGGAGCGCAAACGCAGCCCGGAGGGCAAAGGGGCCGGCCGGCCAGCGTCTATTCAGTCAGTCGCGCGCCTATCGAGTCCTGCCAGCGAGTCTGCTCCGGGGCTCGGGGCGCCCCCCGGTGCTCCCCCTGCCCCTCGGACACCTCTGATAGCACATTTCCATACGTTCTGTATGGCACGTCGAAATATTTGGGTGGTTTTAATACTTTGTACCAGCTGTGGTTTGCTGCTAGGTGACTGTAAAAGTGAGATTTGGTAAATAATGGTTAGAAATCTTATACTAACGCTACAACTGAAACAACAGACAAAAGTATAGCCGAGCAATACTGAGGGAAGTGTTGGGGGTGAGGATGTGGAAGGCAAGTAGGAGGGTCAAGAAATGAGTGTAGTCTCAAATGAACAGAGAGCAGGGAGAAAAAGGCTTCAGTTGAGAACAAGAAGTGCTTGCCACCACACTCCCGCTTCATTGGCTTTCCTTCTGTATTTGTTATGAAAATGGTATCATAAGAAGGAAAATACTCATTAGGAATATTTTGACTTATGAAGTGGAAGTTGACATGCCTATAAAGAAGACAAGGCAAATTAGGTCAGGGCCTAGTTACACTTGAAAGTAAACAGCCGTTCTGACTGGGGAGAGTAGTTCATAGGACTACAGTCCTAATACCACCCCCCCACCCCCGCCAGCTTTTTGGAAAACGCCTAGAAAAAAAAGTTTGAAAAATGAGCTCATAGAGAAGGGGGGTGGGGGAGCCCACTAGGTGACTAAAAGCTACGTCTGTAGTTGGACAAAGCTACTCTGCGAGAGAGAAATCCATCTTCCCTCAGTGGCAGAGTAAAGGCAACAATTAGAAATCATGAGTTGTAATAAGCTATCTTTTTAAAATCAAGTGTTGAGGCTGTCCTTTGAGCATTTCCTCATCCCATTCCAGCCAAAGTGGGTCAGATACCTTAAATAGTTCTAAGCGTCTCTTGACTAACCCAGCTAAGATTTGAAGCCGTCCATTTGTGAAGTAGGAAAATAGCCGGTTTGAATAATGCCATCATTAATCCCTGTAGCCTTAGGGTCTGGATATGGACTCTTTGACAAGCATGATGAGTTGTAGAGACCTTTTTAATGGGTGTCCCCCTTTTGCTACTAGTGTTTCTGTAGAGACCCTTGATCCATTAAGTACAGTTCTTACCTCCGGTGCCCCTCCTTTCTCTCTCCTGGTTTCAGCTGGTAATGCTCTGCCTGACTGGGCAGTGAGCTAGCGAAAGCAGATTTGAGCACCTTCTACAAGCAGAGCTTAACTTGTGCTGCTCTGCGTGCTGATGTACATCTCTTGGATTTAGATTAAACCAGATGTATGTAGAGCTAAGCCTCTGAGCTATAAAAGTGGAACGCTGTGTTAAGAGCACAAGGCTCTGCTAGCAACATTAGCTGCAGATTGGTTGATGTTTTCCTTCATCCTCTTCCATAGACAAAACCTGCTGAATTTACTGAAACAATGCTGAATTTACTGCAACAACTCTGTTTAACAGACCACTTTGTCCCTGCTCTGCAATCAACTCTAATGTCCTTTCAGAATCAGTAGAAGCACAGCCAATACATTGAACTAAAAGAAGCCAGTGTTAAATTGTCTTGTTTAATGTGATTGGGAAGCTGATGGGAATAACCTTAAGTCAAAAGTGCTGTGAAACTGAAATGGGTCCAAAAAAACTTGTGCTGTACATAGTGTCGCCCTTAGTGGATTTCAAACCTTTTCATTTCCTGGCGATCAGTTCCAACTGTCTAGCGCAATGCAAATAAGCTGTCTTCAGATAGCAGCAACTTGGATCTTTTCTTATATCCACAAGTGTTTTTTAAAGAAGTTGCTTCTAAGTTAGGTCAAGTTATCTAAAAACCATAAGCAGGATCTTTTTTCCCTCATTTATATTAATGCTGGGCAAAAGGGCAGAAGCTGATTTGGAAACCTGTAAGTGGAAGGGTGTTTTGCAGTAAGGTGGTGGTTGTTGTTTTGTTGGGTTTTGTTTTTCTCTTTTGTGGAGTCTTCGGTATTTTATTTTCTCCCCCAGTACTCCTAGGCTGCAGAACCAGCCTCCAAGGCACTATGGAATGACTTCTGCAATTAGCTTGGCTCCTCCTACGGATAGAAATTCCATTCATACTCAGAAGCTGCTTGAAGCGATGAAAGCATTGGGGGTATTTGAAGAGGAGGAAGAACTGAATCACAGGTATAACAAGACTGTAAAATTTGTTAATGTCCTGGGGTTTTTTTAGGGCAAACTTAACATGAGTTTTCTTTACAGGCTGGTCGTTCTTGGCAGACTGAATAACTTGGTCAAAGAATGGATTTCAGAACTTGGTGAGAGCCAGGTAAGGTTTTTTGATAGGTTCTTATCAAAACAGCTGAAGCCTTTTAGTTTCTTTCAAAGGCGATACTACTAGGATTTATGCTAAAGTTCAACATTTAACTTCCTTCTTAAGTATCAAGGAGATCTGTAGTAAAAGCCATTGAAATAATGTATAAAAGATCCTTTAGATGAAGACCTTCAAGTCCTTGGGGCACTGAATAAGTTTGTGAAGTGGCTCTGTCAGTTGACTTGTAGCGGTTAACAAAGCTGAAACAAGACATTGTGGGGGGAGACAGATGGTAACAGGGCAGTAAACTTGCCCCAGACAGCCTACAGCACTCAATCTAGTTTGAAATTATTACTCTAGACTTGCCTTTGGTATGGCTCTTAGATGGTGTTCATTTATGTGGGTCTGCTGCAGGGAAGACTGATAATAGGTCTTTGTTTAAACTGATGAAGCGACTGCTACAGTACTCACCTTTTTTGTTGTTGTTGTTGTTTGTGAGTTGCCAGCACTCCCTTCAGAAAAACAGAATCAGTCTATTAGACTAACAGCTCAGTATGGGAGGGAGAAGACATTGTTTATGGAGGCTGTTGTAGTCTTTCTAAGTAACTTCTATGCTAGTTAAACTTGCACGTAGGTCAACGTGTATCTTCTGTTCTCCAGAAAACTCTTTCTCTTCTACCCACAGAATCTTCCCCCTTCAGTAGTAGCAAATGTTGGTGGCAAAATATTTACATTTGGTTCTTACAGGCTTGGAGTACACACTAAAGGTAAACTTTTGGTGTCTGGTCATAGTTGTAATGTTTGAAAGTGTCTTCCAACAGTAACAGAACAAATGGCATCTCTTTGCAGGTGCTGACATAGACGTGGCTTGTGTTGCTCCTAGACGTGTAGAAAGATCAGATTTCTTTCAGTCGTTCTTTGAAAAACTGAAACGTCAGGAGGAAATAAAAAACCTAAGAGTAAGCAAGCTCTCTCCTTCATAGATTGTGCAACTCTGACAATAAGAATATTCCTGTTAAAGACTCCTATTGGTAGTGATTGTCTTGCAAACCAAAATGAAAAAGGGCCTTGTTTCTGAGCCCCTTCTAAAATACTGTCTACGCAGCATGAAAGTGTGGAAGTCAAGCTTTTGGTTCCCTTCCCCAGTGACTGTATGTCCGATCCGAATCTCTGTGGTTCACTTCTCCCCTACCCATGGTTTGGGAATGAGTGGGCTATAGTATCAAAAAGCAAGGTTGTGCCTAGGAGCCTTGCTTTCATCCTAGCTGTAGTAAGGGGCTTGGCAAGAAAGTAACTGCATGCAGGTAGAGGAAGGGGCAGCCTGAGAGCTAAGGAAGTTGAATGTGATGTGGAAAGGTTTCTGTCAGTACCTTTGCCATGGTGTTCCTTGGGTGTACTTTAGGACCTCGAATTCATTCTTCTCTGGTCCTGTTCTTCTCTGGCTACTCAGCCCGAGACTTTGTAGAAGAGATGCACAGTCAGCTTTGCATAAAGTCAATAGGAGCTGTGCTGTGAATGTACAAAACTGCCTTGTAAAATGACCCTCCGGTGCATATGCTGTGTACTTTGCATATAGAACCGAACTCCTGAGAAGCGTTTCTCTCAGGCTGGTCTTCCTTGTGCAGACATTTTGAAAGACTTCATGTGCATAGCTAATGAGCCTTTGTTTAGGTGACCGAAGACAGGGTCAGTGGGCTGTGGCACAGTTCTGACGAGTGGGCTACAAAATTGAAAACTGTCCCATAAGGTAGCTGATAGCATCTCAGGCATGGTAGAAAATAAAAATACAGGAGGCTAGTGCGCGCTGCAAACGCGGACAGAATGTTCTCGATTTCTCTGGATGTTAACCAGGAGTAAGATAGCTACAGAAATCTCTTGCTTTTCTTCCTCACCACCAAGGTAAGTACCTTACAACCTCTGATACTGATGGCTCATTGTGCACTGTTTGTTCATTACAATACGTGATCAGCCTCCGGATCTCTTGGCTAAATAACTTGTTAAAGCTAGTATTATACCGTCTTAGTGCTATACCGCTTGCAGCTTATGAACAATTCTTCTGGTTTGGAAGCAACTCAGTCTTTATACTGAGTAGTTAGCAGTGTAAATTCTGCATTTGATCGTAGTTCAGGAGAAACATTAAAGTAGCAAACCATGTTTTCTTACACAGTTATCCTCTCCTTTCCAGGCAGTTGAAGACGCATATGTACCAGTTGTCAAGTTTGAGTTTGATGGCGTTGAGGTAAGCATTTTTGGGGTTTTTTTAAGTGAGTAAATTTTTTCTTGCTTTGGAATAGGATAACTTTTCCAGGGAGCTGTGACTGTGCTATTTTGGACCGCAAAGTATCCCAGGAGAAGACATTGCAGTAGAATGGGAGTTTATAGGAAAATAAGCCCCTAGGGAGCCTAGCAGGCATGGGAGCATCAGGGACATCTTTTTCTAGGCCTGTGCTGTAGACCAGGGTAGCCTGCTTGAATAGCATTTATCCCTAGGATCATGCAGAGTGGGAGCAGAGGCGGTGTCCTTGCTCAGTCTTCTTAGCTCTGCCAAGCTAGGTATCTACAGAGGGATGTGTACAGTGTAGTTCACTGTACGAATCGTGTGAGCAGACTAAATGTTTTGCTGCACATCCAAAATGAAGTGGTCATGGGACAAACAATCTGGAACATGGAAAGTGAAAGTACTCATTTGACTCCCGCCTGGGTCTGTCAGCTGCAGGAATCCAGCTATCTTGAATACATCCTATACAATGAATCAAGACCTGCCTGCTGTAGTCCCTAAAGCAAGTTACTGCTTGGTATCACTATCACAAAGAGATTTATTCAGTGACCTTTTTGTGGCCTTCATCTGGTACAGACTTTCACAGGATAATCTTCTTGCCTCAGACTGTACTAAAAAGCAGATACTTCAGGATCAAAAGGGCTTACTGCATAAAGGAAATGCTCTCTCCTTTGCTGAAGTATAGTTGAGGTGACTGAACTTAAGTCTTAATTCTGTGAATAATTTTAAGTTCCCTTTTAATTGAAACTCTAAGTCTAGAGTAATCTTTTCCAACTTAAAATGCCCTCTTCCTTTCCCTAGCTTAAAAAGAAAGGGGTGATGCAGTGAAGGCTTTGTAAATAAAATTGGGAACTTCTAGAAATTGTATTGAATCTTCTGGCAAGTAAATCTCTTGGGAGATGTATCTATAGTCACATAATTCTAAATACAGATGTTAACCACTCTTTTTAGACTTGAGTAACTGTCCCCCACCAGTGTGCTGTTTGCAAACTGCGGGGCATTCTAACGGTTGGCACTTTTTCCCTCTTAAGATTGATCTCGTCTTTGCAAGACTGTCTGTGCCAATTGTTGCTGATAATCTTGATCTCAGAGACAACTCGTGTCTCAGAAGCCTGGATATAAGATGTATACGGAGCTTAAATGGTAAGCATATTTGCACATCTTTAACAAGAAAATGTTACTAAAGTTGGTATGGAATGCACGTTACACACCCCAAGTTTCTGTACAGGATGCAGAAACTGATCCCCTGTATACTTGAGATCTGAGGAGGTGGCGAGTGGGCTTAAATTCAGCTGTTTCAAGTTGTGTGTTTAGATAGACCTGTGTTTCATGTTTCTTCGATTGGGGGGTGTGTGGTGTTCCAGTTTGCCACAGAAACTGCTTCAGGTGAATAGGTAGAGCACTTGATAGAGAAGATTGTGTGGTAGTTCATTAAAAAAAAAAGGATATTTAAAATACCTGAAGCCGAAGTTGCTCACTGTTTAACGCTGACTGGTTTAATTGTTCCTGGCTGTCGAAAGAAACCTAGCTTTCGGAATCCTGTCAAAGGGCCTTACTGACAATTGTTGGCTGTAGTCTAAAGTATGAAAAAGCTGTTGAGGGTACCAGTTACCTGAGGTGATACGGAATGTGTAACCTCTAATTTGTTATGTTATGTGCCTGTAAGATTATGTGTAACCTCTGATTTTTAAGGTAATACAAAGCAAGTAATGCAAACTTGTTTTCATAGACTTGCAGGAGAAACTGTAAGCTATTGATCCAGTACAGCACAGAACTGACTCGTACCTGTTACCAGGAAGTGCTGTACTTCAACTGTTTTTTCTTACAGGCTGCAGAGTTACTGACGAAATCCTGCACCTAGTGCCAAATAAAGAGACCTTCCGGCTCACGCTCCGTGCAATTAAACTGTGGGCAAAACGTGAGTAATGTGATTGTTTGTGATCTTTAAACTTTCCAGAGGCACCTCGTGCTGAAAAAACAATGGCACTAGAAGTCCTTCATCTTTGGATAGCTGTTTAAATATCAGGTTTTAGTTCAAAACCTGTGTTTTAGTTTAGATTCAAGGACTGTCTGTGGGGTAGATTCTGTGGTTTTTTTTAATGGGGGTGGAGTGGGGAGATGAGGGGAGTGCCTACAAGACAAGGTGCTGCATTGCTTACCAGGAACCTGACTAGAAAGGATAAAAAGTGCCCAGTGAAGTATAAAAGCTTGATAGATAAGGAATAAGAAAATACCGTTTGCGCATGTGACTAGAGCAAGTGCTAGAAGAATGGCAGAACCTTCTTCTCAAGGGAAGTTGGAGCGAAGCAGTAGCTGTAGCAGTGCAGGCAAATTTCAGAGTAGCGGTATTTTGGGAAGTGGTGTGGTAACGATTCTTTTTCGCATCGCTGTAAGGACCAACAGTTTTGGCCTCGTTGTACTGCAGAAATAACTGACTTGGAGGCTGAAGGGTGCTAGGTATCCTATAGGTTGTGAAGGTGGTGCTGTAAATTTGAAGGACTATGCTTGGGCACGGGAAGACTACAGGGCAACGACAATGTCTGCATTGTAGGACGTGGCATTTACTCCAACGTGCTGGGATTTCTTGGTGGGGTTTCCTGTGCTGTGCTAGTAGCGAGAACGTGTCAACTCTATCCAAACGCTTTGTCTTCTACTCTGGTGAACAAGTTCTTCTTGTTTTTTTCAGAATGGTAAGAGCTATTGATGACTATTTTGATTTGCGTAAAGCAGTAACACTTTCTGAGGTGGTTCTTTATATAAGATTTAGACCAACACCATTCAGTCCTACCCTGAATTACATGGCAGAGTCAGTGCCTGGCTTTTCTTGTTTAGGGAGTGGCCAAGACCTGTATTGCTGAAACAACAGGAAGAGAGCAATCTTAATTTACCAGTATGGGACCCCAGGGTATGTAGACATGGAATTTTGAAGCCTTGAACCTTTCTTCTAAGCTAAGCTGCTGGTGCTGAGCACAATTGTTTTAACATCACAGGTGAACCCATCAGACCGATACAACGTAATGCCTATCATCACCCCAGCCTATCCGCAGCAGAACTCTACGTACAACGTATCTACATCAACTCGAGCGGTAATGGTGGAGGAGTTCAGACATGGTAAAGTTCTTTCCATGCTTATTAACTGCTTAAAAGGTGTCATTCTTGCAATATGAAACCACATTACCTGACTTGGTTATATTCCGTGCGGTGTTGTGCCCTTTTAGGCAGAAGAGTTCTCTGGGAAGTCTACCTGTTGCAGGCAACAAGGGAGCAGTTTTACAATGAACTGTTGTAGTAGGCGTGTATTGTGTCAAGGGAATTCCTGCTTTTTGATCTGTCAATTACTGTTCAAAACCTTTCTCTTGTAAAGTTTCTATCACGCTCTGCTAGTCTTAAAAACAAAATGGTAGTAAGGTTTTCAACCTTAATTGTAGGTCTTGCAGTTACGAATGAGATTCTCCAAGGAAAATCAGACTGGTCAAAGCTCTTTGAACCACTGGACTTTTTTCAGAACTACAAGTATGTGTGAAATCTGTTACCTGAACTTGAAATGATTGCCGTACTGGTTAGCATAGTGACTTTTAGCTTGCAGTCGAAATACAAGATGGCATTGATATGTTTGTTTTTCAGAAGCTGGAGGTAGTCATAGGAATTTTGGTAAGGATAAGTATAGGGTAGATAGAAAAACTGTTTGTGTTTTGCCACTGACACTGTTTTTATTAACAAAAATACCAGCTCTGATACTTAGAATGCAGCAGAACACGATTCTGAAGGATGTAATCAGTTTTTCTTCAGTTAATACTGTGCTGCCTGCAGGATATAATGTGTCTTGTCTGGAAGTCATTTTCTATACATTTAAGGCAGTTTTGGTTTCATTTGAAGGAATATCAAGTCCTGAGCTAGAATGTTACTTTTTCTTTTCTTCTAGACATTATATTGTGCTGACTGCTAGTGCCTCTACTAAAGAGCATCACTTAGAGTGGTAAGTCTTGCTTTGAGTGTGGGTTCAATACATCATTGACGCTCAATTCAGTGTTGCGCTTCATTTGGTTAATACAGTTCACAAAACTAAAGTATTTGACTGTGCAGCTCGGCATGGAATACAGTAGGGAGGTAAGTAGACAGTTCCTCAGCAAAACTAAAAGCTTTCTTGTAAAGGGAAGTTAGCGTAAGTTATCTTGCTGTTTAAGAAGTTAAGCTAAAGACCTAAGTCATGATGAGAAGGAACAAAGAGGGTTAGCATGCGTATGCTCTGTGCCATCTGGAGAAGCAGACTCCTTAGGAGTCTAAGGAGACTACTTACCCAAGGCTACTTCAGTTAGGAAGATGTTCTTTGTTGCAGAGACTGAAGTAAATGGGGATTACTTGATGTCATCAGATGTGTAGTGGACACTGGAGAGTTTGATCTTTTACTGACTTATAGAGCAGTGGTCTCCAAACTTTTGTGCACTCCTGTGAGCAAAACAAAAAAAAACAAGTAATTTTTGAACACATAGTTGCGGTCTATATCTACTTCTTTACAAGTTACGTACACATTACTGAAGTTCTAATCTTTTCTTCCCGGACCCAGTGGATTGTCTTGTGCACCCCCTGGGGTACATCCCCCTCCGACACTTTGAAGACGACTGTTGTAGAGCCTTAGAAGGCTTGGTTTCATAGCTTTTTTACTGGATGCAATATTTAATTTAGGACTAGATTGCACTCAACGCTAAGTTGCTCTGGTAATGTAGTCTGCCTGTTCCAGAGCCTACTTTTCTCCAGTGAAGTGAAACAAGGCTGTTTAATCGGGGTGAAACCTGACCGTCTGCACAGAGTACCTGAATGGTGATAAATAGTGTTTACTACGTTTTAATCTAGTAGTGTGCTCAGGCATCTTGTGTTTAGTGCTGGAAATGATCATCTCGGCATGCTTGGTAGTGGATAGGTAAATTGCAGGAGTGCTGATCTACTTTGTGAAAGGTAATGTGAGAACCCCTTCAACTGTGGTTAGAGAAAATGACTGCTGCTGACGTGGTATTTGTCACTGTCTCAAGGCAGACATGCCAGTAATAACTTGTTGAACCTGTGTGAATGGGGTGACTAACTGTGAGTCTTGAAATAAGGGGAAACGGTGAGGAATTAAGGTACTGTAATGTGTGTGGTGTTCTTTTTCTGAAGAAATGAGTGCTTTGCCTGCCTTGCTCAAGTAAGCAAGGAAAATAGCTGTGTGTACCAGACCCCTGTTCTGAGGGCACCTTGGTTATACTTCAGGGTTCGGCTTGCGGTCTAAGGCAAATGATTGAATTCTTGAGCTACCTCTGAAAGACACCTTATCTCCTGTTTAAAAACAGCTCTAGTAGGTAATACCTCTTACCTGAACTTGTTAATGTGTTCGCTTAAAAATCGTGTCAGCTACAGCTTGATGTCAGTCGCAGTTAGGTATACAACAAGGAGTTCTGGGCAGAGGGCTTAGAGCCAAATAGTTTTTAATGTGAGATGTTTTAAGTGGAGAAGGCTTATTGTATCTCACAATAAAGATGAGGAAAGTTCTGGCTGCAGTAAAAGCTGACGTTTTTGCAGTGACAGAAATGGCAGCAAACGGGGCTTAGTTTTGCATCTGGGAAAATGAAAAGCAGAAGACAAACTTGCTTCCGTTTGCTATAAGAACAAGTTTAGTTCACCAACTCTTGAATGGATTTGGGAATAGATGGCACATCTCTGTTGTTCATCAACATAAGATACTTGTGAAGAACGTACAGAGTTCTGACTGCTTTCAAGGGTATCAGTGTTTTAGGTAGAAGGGTAAAATGCCAGTACTTCATTTAAAAGAATAGCCTTGGTGGTCATGATACATTTCTTGGGTAAGTCTCTGATGAGACTGTGTTGACTGGATCGTTTGTTTATTAAAGGAACGATATTTTTCAGTTTGGCTGGAAGAGGGTAAACTCTTTTCACAGATCAGTCTGCAAGAAGAATAGCATCTTTACTCAGGTGTAATGGAAGAGTTGTGCTTGAGCCTTTTCTAAACGGTTGTTCTCCTTGATCTTTGGGGTAAAAAGGAGCTTTGCTGCACTTCAAAATGCAGCCAGAGGTGCTGGGAATCTGCTTCTTGTTGACATTTTCATCATAGGTTATATGTTGAAGTGTTGTGTCTGACCTGTTAAGAGTACAAGTAAAACTTACTTACTGCCTCTGTCTTTGGAAACTTTGAAGCTCCAATGTCCCTGAAAACATCTCCAACTCCAGTGTGTGTGATATAAATATCTAGTATCTGCTGAGCTGAATGAAACTTACTACTTACTTACTGACTGGTTAGCATTTTTGGTATTAGCATTGTATTATAAGAAGGCAGATAACTACTGTGCTGGATACAGTCAAAAATGAGTAAATGTCTCTTGTTCTTATCAGGATTGGCCTTGTGGAATCTAAAATTCGTGTGCTGGTTGGAAACTTGGAGAGGAATGAATTTATATCTATTGCACATGTAAAGCCACAGTCTTTCCCTGGCAGCCGAGAACTTTGTAAACAGTGAGTTTCATTACTTTTCTGAACTAGAGTTTGGCCCATGTATTGTACCTCGTTTATATTCCTTCACCTCAGCTTACCTGTGAGAGATGTTCAGTTATGTACCTACTGTTTTGTAGGTAGGAGGTCTGGCGGGCAAGGTTCTGAGCATGTAGGATCTTTTTAAAGAAGGGAGAACTTGAGGGAGGAGTTCTCGGAGAACTTGAGTATGGGCTGACTCCAATCTTTAGCTGCTGCGTACAACTAAACTGTTTTGCTTAATCCCTTCTTGAGAGTAGATGCTAGCACCCGAATAACTGGCATCTGTGCATAAATGATAGATTTGTGACTCTGTCTTTTTAGGAGTGGATATGTGTCAATGTGGTTTCTTGGAATCGTGTTTAGGAAAGCGGAGAATGCAGAAAGTGTTAACGTTGATTTAACGTGCGTTATACAGTCATTCAAGGATACAGGTAAGCCTCTATTTTGCTCTAGTCTCGTAGGGTTTCGATTTTTAATTCTAGTGCAAGTTGCTTCACAAAGTGAATTGTGCTTCCTTCTGGTATTAGCTATTAGCTATTTCTGTAGAGCGTGACACGTAGAAGATTAGCCTTAGAAACATACTATTTTGACACTTTGGCAATGTAAGTCCACCTTGAAACAGAAGTGTGTACTACAGCCCTATGTACCATATCCCATATGTGAAATAACAGTTCTGCAGATCATAGTGAACGATCAGAAAGGAACTGCGATTCCTGAAGTGGACAGTCAGATGTGAAGCCAGGAGAGAGATGCCCGTTTACTGGGTGTAGCTACACTTGTCAAAAGCAGTTGTCAGTTACTGAACTTTGGAAGTGGGAATTAACTGTATCAGGCTCTAAAAGAAGTTGTGAATGCCTGCTGACAGTATTGTTTCCAAAATAACAGTTTCTGTACGATACCATCCCAGAACTTTGAAAGGCAGTGAGTGGTCACATTGTAATGACATGCAGTCTTGCACGTCAAGCTCCGTGTTCATCTTCCTTTATTCCTTTTGATAGTGTATTGGTTTTGTTTGGCAAGGTTTTGGTAGCGGGGGCGGGGGGGGGGTTACAGGGGTGGCTTCTGTAAGAAACTGCTGGAAGCTTCCCCTGTGGTCGAGAGAGAGCGAGCCCATATTAGCCGGCTCTGAGACAGACCCGCCGCCGGCCAAGGCCGAGCCAATCAGTGATAGTGGTAACGCCTCTGTGATAACATTTTTAAGAAGGAAAAAAAAGTTGGGACGGAGAGAAACTGCCGCCGGAGTGAGGAGTGAGAACATGTAAGAGAAACAAGCCTGCGGACACCAAGGTCAGTGAAGAAGGAGGGGGAGGAGATGCTCCAGGCGCCGGAGCGAAGATTCCCCTGCAGCCCGTGGTGAAGACCCTGGTGAGGCAGGCTGTCCCCCTGCAGTCCAGGGAGGTCCACGGTGGAGCAGATCTCCACCTGTAGCCCGTGGAGGACCCCACGCCGGAGCAGGTGGGTTCCCGAAGGAGGCTGTGACCCCGTGGGAACCCCGCGCTGGAGCAGGTTCCTGGCAGGACCTGCGGATCTGTGGAGAGAGGAGCCCACGGAGCAGGCTTTCTGGCAGGACTTGTGACCCCGTGGGGGACCCGTGCTGGAGCAGTGTGCTCCTGAAGGACTGCACACCGTGGAATGGACCCATGCTGGAGCAGTTCGTGAAGAACTGCAGCCCGTGGGAATGGCCCACGTTGGAGGAGTTCATGGAGGACTGTCTCCCGTGGGTGGGACCCCACGCTGGAGCAGGGGAAGAGTGTGATCAGCCCTCGTCCTGAGGAGGTGAAGTGGCAGAAAATAACGTGTGATGACCATAAACCCCATCCCTGTCCCCCTGTGCCGCTGGGGGGGCTTGGTGGTGAAATCCGGGAGGGTAGTTGTGCCCGGGAAGAACGGAGGGGTGGTGGGAAGGTGTTCTGAGATTTCATTTTACTTCTCATTACCTTGCTCTGGTTGATTTGTAATAAATTGAGTATGTTTTGCAAATTCAGTCTGTTTTGCCCGTGACGGTAATAGTGAATGATCTCTCCTGTCCTTATCTCGACCCGCGAGCCTTTTGTTATATTTTCTCTCCCCTATCCAGCTGAGGATGGGGGAGTGATAGAACGGCTTTGGTGGGCACCTGGTGTTCAGCCAGGGTTAACCCATCACAGATAGATGCAGAAATAAAGTCATATCGCAAGCGTTGTTAGATAATGCTAGAATAAAGGGGCTTGGGGGTGAGCAGTCATTTGAAAGTACAGGTCTTTGGTTCCAAAGTCTGTTTACTTCTTCCCAAGCTGACTGCTCTTGTGCCTTTCAGAAGTGCACGTGTGCTGTGAGGCTTATGCCTTGCTATCGTAACGACAAACTAAGGAAATCGGGTTACTCTTCGGGAGTGACGAGTGTGTTTGGACAAAAAGTTCTAAGCAGTGGACTCCTTTAAACTCTTCATCAGTGCAAACAAACATTTCTCCATGGTACCAGCATGAGCTGTGTGTTGTGTTGCTCAGACAACATGAGTAAATGCAGTAAAAGCGGACCTTCTTTTTAGCTCATGCTTTGGGATATGAGACAAGCACAGAAAAAAGGCATCAAAACGCTTGTCTGAGTTTCAGGCCAGGTGGGGTGACTTCCTCAGACTTGCACTGGTACCCGAACCGATGCTTGTCTTGTACGTTACATCCAGTGGCACTGTGTTTGAATGTTGTGGCAAATGTAAATCATGTCAACAACTTTGACAAATACCCAATGCAAACATTCCCACTGAGCTACAACACTAAATTTCCCGTTAGTTTACAGCCAGGCTAACCACCTCAATGTGCTAAAGGAAGGTATGAAGATTGAGGCAGCTCATGTGAAGAGAAAGCACCTCCACCATTTTTTGCCTGCAGAAACCTTACCGAAAAGAAAGAAGGTATATTAAAAATTGGGCTCTTCTGGCAATATTTTTTTTTTCCTTTAATAATTACTTGAAGACTTCATTATTTTGATGTTGTTGTTTCAGCAAAGCATGCCAGGTACTAGTCAAAATGCTGGTGGGCTTCAGCGCAAAAGGACTTCTTCAGATGGAAGCTGTTTGGACAGTTCCAGAGACACGGGCTCCAGAACACCGGAAAATTCCTCTTCATCACATAAGATTGCTAAAGTGGACACCTCTCCAGCCGAGAGAGAAAGGTTAGCACCATAACCTTAAAGCTGTGAAGAAGCTGCTTTTTAACTGACTCGCGATGGGAATGAGGTCTGGGATTTCTTGTTTGAATCTGTGTTGTTCATAAGCACGTGGAGGGCTCTAATGGCTTCAGGAAGAAAGCTGTCATCTCCTTTGGGCACGTGGGGGGAGGCAGGTTAAAGAAATCCTTGAAAAAATGAATTTAATATCCATGAAGACATGTCGGAAGAAAGGAGAAGTGGATACCGGAGGAATTATTTGGTCTTGAATGTAGATCTCCTTGGGTTAGTGTGTAACTTGAAGCCGGAGTGTTTTCCATGTAGGTAATTTTGTTCTTTCTAACAAAAAGTATGGTTAATGCCAAGCAGTATGATGTTCTAACGAAGTGCTGATCTTGATCACAGCAACACTAGAGCTGCTGCTGCCTTGGTGCAGCAGTATGAGAACTCGGGCAGTAAAAGTGTGTGTCACTTCCTGGGAGGTCTGCTTGTTCATAAGCTACTTCAGCCCAGGAGGAATATGTAATCTTGAGAGTAATAGCCCAAGAGTACCAAATGTGTAATGCCTGCTGTGTTCAGACCATTTGGTACTGGAGGAGTGGCATTAAAACTAAAATAAAATGGGATGCCTGTATGGGTAGAGCAGATCCATTCATGGAAAGCAGTACAGAGTGCTGGAGGTACTAAGCTGGAAGACAGTGCAAGTACATAGAGACTGACTAAAGAAAACGCTGAAGTTTAAATTTGCGGTCTGAAGTTCAGCGGTCAAAATGAAGATCTCGTGCTAGATTGCCTGGGAGTTTGTTGTTTGGTAGAGCTGTGACAATGAGCTAAGAAGACAGACATTTGTCTTGCATGGGCTTTCTGGAAAGGAAATGTATAGTATTTTACAAACGAGCTTTTTATAACTCTAGCATCTGACTCTTACAGAAATGCTGCGCACCAGAAATCTAACGGTGCTAACAAGAGAGAGAAGCTACCTCGTGTAGCTGAGCCATCAGTGTCTAAGGGACTCTCCATTCCTGTTACTGATTCAAGTATGTATTGACGTGGTGGGTGGAATGCAGTCTTTAATTTCACGGCTGAACTCTAGAAGCGCGGTGTCTCTTACAGAAGTGGAGGCTACAGTTGCAATAAGAACATTGGGACCTCCAGTTGGTAGCACCATTCCAGGACGTAACACAGTTTCTCAACCAGGAGGACGTTTTGTCCAAGGACAGCATGAATTAAGTGGGACTGGAATTACAGATCCTAAGAACAGTGCACCTAAACGACCTCATTCAGTGACCACTGAAGGACCTCATTCACCTCCATCAGAAGAACGCCCCAAAACACTAGCAGATGGAGAAAAGGTAAGGAAGGGGGGCTAGGCCAGGGAGGGTTTGAAGTAGAATTAATTCTTGATGTACAATGCATGACATAACTGAGAAGAAATGCATATATACATCCCCAATGGATTCAGGAATCTAAATTTAAGCATAATGCTAGTTTTACTAGGATGTAGGTGTGAGAAATTGTCTTGAACGGACTGTATAGCTATTAAACAATTTTTTTTCCCTGAGATCTGGCACTAGTGACTGGTTTTGGTCTGGTGGCAGGCTCTCTAAATACTACTGTACTTGTATATTACTGCACTGACCCATTGCTCAATGAACTGGAAACAGTTCTTCATTCAGAAAAAACCCAAATCTCAAAAGGAAGAGGACATGAATGTTATAAATGTAGACGTATGAGCTAATCTTGTTCTGGCAGATGATTTTCGAATGCCTCTTGATAGTTTTGCTGCTTTAGAAATCAGCAGCCTACTCAACAGGTTGTCCACTGCTGAAACGACCGTGTGGAGTTGCTTGTTAAATCTGGGTTTTGTGGGAGCTTTTGATTAATGCTTGATTTGTTTTCTTGCTATACATAACTCTCCTTAAACAGCTGTTTGCGTGGCTTGACCTCTGATTTGAGGCAAAGAACAACTAGAAAAAACTCCATTTTGACACTTGTAAAGAATCAGCTTGCAGAACTGTTACCTACTATTGAATACTTCAGGTACAGATTTCAAGGTTTGGGTAGTACGACTTCTTGCGAGGCTTGAGATTCCTGTGCGGTAAGGGGAGTGTTGTCTAAATGTTGTTTTAAGAATGGCCACTAACACAGTTAATGTGTTGACTGGAAGCTGTACTCAAATATGAAGGTAACTTCAGTATAGCAATTATTTTGAGTCTGTGTATTCTGTTCTTCTAGTTAACTGGCCAGGATTCAGCATTCAAAGGCGGCGGCAGTCCAGAAGATGTCAGCAGCAGATCTACAGACAATGTAATTAGGAAGGGGTTTTACTCGGTGGGCTAACTGAAAAGCTGAATGGACTCTGCTAGTGCCTAGACTACTTCACATCAATACTCTACGCGTTTATTGATGTAAACAAAAATATGCTTTTTAGTTTAACTTCTTTCAGCCTTCATTTCCCAAATATGTTCTTGTAAGAGTTATCCCTATTAGTCTTTTTAAAAGTCTTGACTGTCACTAGCTGAAACAGCTTTGGAAAAAGCCACAAAAACCAAGCTGCCCTGTGACTTGGATTCAGAATGTAGGTAAACAGGTTAACTAGTTACTGCAACCACGTTGTGGTGTCAAGTGTGTCTGAACGTGCTTGTATTCATTTGTGCTTTCCTAGTGCATGTGCATATATTGTTCTTCTCCTAAACTATTTTCCCGGTTGGCACATACACTCCTGGGCATCTATCACAATGGTGCTCAGCTTCCTCAGCTAGCTAGTCCCCTGCCTAACACGGCCACGCGCTACACAAGTATTGCCTCCCATGGAGGCCCATAAATAATTGTGGTATTGAAGACAACGCAGCAGAGGATGCTACCAAGGTATGGAGATGATAGACGTGTCCCATGCCGTTGTATCTGATTTTTGTCTTGAGACTGCTCCAGCATGAGACTTGAGGGCTTTTTTTGTTGTCGCTGGGTAGGAAAGCTAAACTCGGAACACACAGCTTGAAGATGTACTTAAACATTGCAATAGCCAAGGCTGTTGTGGCACTGCTACCCACCTGCAAGGGAGAGTCTTGAAAGGAATTGGCATGCAGAGAGTGTTTTCAGATAAACCCTGAAAGCTGTTCTACGTGGTTACATGAAAACTTGTAGTAGTCTGAAGTTCCGGTTCTGTAAACTGGTAACACTGCTTACCCAGTTAAGTGCATGAGGGTTTTTTGAGGGGTGGGGAGAAATTCTGATCCCATGAAACAAATGTTGTGCTCTCTCTCTATTGTAACTTCTTTATAACTTGGTGTTTTTGTAAATGAAGTTGTATGTTTTTCCAGAGAATTTTCGTATGTACTGTAAAATACTGTCTTCCAAAAAGATTTTTTTTTAATTATTATTAATTTTTTTTAATGCACGTGGGATCTGCTTAAAAACCCCAAACAAGTAAACCAAATGTAAGGCGGGCAGGGCAGTGCCAGAAAAAGTATGTTCTACAAAATGATGATGTCATGGTAGAGTAAATTTGAGGAGACTAGGAACACTGCTTTCCTGCTTCTAGTATTTCCAGGTTTTGAATTAACACCCTCTGAATAGTGCAGCTTGCAAACTGCGCTGACAGCTGAAGTCCCATTTTGCTGTGCGGACAACAGATACCCCTGACTTCTTTTAAAATTAGTTGCTTGGCTTAAACCGCAATTCTGAGCTCTGATCATTTTAAGCATCCACCTCAAACCCTAGTGACAAGACCGCAGGGGCATGTAGCTACCTTGCACGGTCTTCATTCTCCAGCATTCCCCCTACTGCTGGTATTCCAAACTTGTGGAGAAAGCATGACCATGACCGTATACTTACCTTTTTTCCTTATTACCTCTGGTTTCCAGCTTGCTTCAAGTGCAATTCATCTCTTAGAAAATGTGCCTTAGTGGTTTTGAGAGGTCTTACTCCTCCTTCTCCCCTCGAAAAAAACCCAAAACTTAAGGGTGCAAGGCTTATGTTTACTCACAGGTTAAAATTAAGAAAGAGAACCTATGTTACTTCAGTGGCTTTTAGCAGAGCTACACCCTGAGTTTATAAAATGGTTACCTTGGTTTTGTGACCTGGGTTAAAACCATGGTCTTTCAATACTGTCAAGTCTGTGTACTAGTTACAGTAGGTATACAACTTCAGCACTTGTGTAAATAAAACTCCATCGTTAATTTGAAGGAATTAAAGCTGAAGTAGGTGATAAGATAAACGGCAAAGCAACTATGAAAAGTGTTTTGTAATGGTCTACAAGCCTGTAATATTACCATGCTTTTAAACAAATTCTTCCACTTGACCTGTTAAAGGCTGTTGTGCCCTTAACCTCTAGTCAGCACATGCATTTCTGCAGCTGGTCTCAAACTAACCTAGCTAATTGATATCAAAGTATATGCCTGTACATGGATTTATTTTTTTTAACTCTTGCTTTGCAGAATTATCTTCTAATTGTGCTTTGTTGTTGTTGTTGTTGTTGTTTCCCCCACCCTCACTCTTAGGGTGTTAAGAAGAAGTTTAGGAAGAAGTCAGGTTACTAGTTTCCTGGACTTGATCCAGCATGGGTCAGATTACACGCTTTATTTTAATGTACCCTGACTCAGCGCTTGGCCGCGTGCAGAGAGATGTTGCTGTTCTGGAGTTTCCCTGGCTATTGCAGAGGTTGGATGCTGCCCCAGCACTACGCAGATTAGATTACAGCTGTTTTAAATAAAGTTCAAACTGCACCAGTTCAACTGAAGTGTTTTCCTTTGTTTATGGAGCAAGTCTTCTGTCAAAGTGATTGAAAGGCAAGTTCCTCATGCATAAAGACTCCTCTCCCTACAATACTCAGAAGGAAGCAGCCCAAGCTAGAGACAGTATTGCCAAGCGTGGTTCCTGTCCTTTAGGGTGAATCCCTCCAGCAGGCTTTTCTATGCTCTGGGAAACATCTGCGGTTATAACTTTGCAGCTGCTGTTGGCTCTAGCAGTCCTGTCTGAATCTGGTCCAGCGCAGGTCACCAAGAGTCAGTGCTAGAAGCAGCGCTTCTTAGCTGTTAGCAATTGCATCATCACATCGCTTCCTGGCATAGTGTCTTATCACTGATCATCTGGGGACAGAGGTTTTTATTCATTTGCCAGATGGAGCTGGTAGTAGGGCAAGTTCTTTCTGGAATACCTGAAGGAGAGAAAAGCTGTATGTGGCCTTCTTTCTCATTTTTGTTTTTACTGAAAAGCAAAGCAATCGGTGCTAGCTTTGCAAGATCCTCAGGGTTATCGACAAACCCCAGGTAAGTAAATGCCTAAACTAAAACAAACCCCAGTAACAAATGCATTGTTTTCTCCAGCTTCTGCCACAATACATCCCCCTAAGACCCTAAACCCAATACTGAATGTATTTAATTGTGATTGTGCTGAACACAAGATGGCCAGAGCCAGAAAATACCTTGGACTTGAAGGTGAGGGAGGCTCCTTGATGCCAGACTTGCTGCAAACTTTGCTGTTTTCTGTCTGCTTTCTTAGCTGGTTGCTGTGTGTGTGGCTTGGAGGTCCAGCTGGAGGGGGTGAGGGATGCATGATCAGTCTCCTTAAAGAGGAGCAGCTCTGCGTTGAGATTGTGTACGGTTAGTAACTTTGAGCAAGACGTTCCATTGCAGGAATTAACGTCTCCTGTGGTTTTACTTGTTAGGTCTAAGCAAAGAAGTGGTTCATGTGAAGTCGCCTCCGCTTCTGCTACTGCAGTGGGTTGGTGTAACTTCTTGCTACTGCTTCTGCAACTGCAGAAACTAGAGAGAGCAAGTAATAGAGGGGTTGGGGGGTCCAGCCGCAGCCCCCTGCTTCCTGGCCAGCTCTGCTGTTGCTCTGCCTTTCGTCGAGTGCTGCGGGGCCAGGTTGGACTAAGCAGAGTCCAGTGGGGTGTTTTCCGAGAAGGAGGCGAGGGGTGGGCTGTTGAGCACTGCCTGCTGCCTCCTAGCATGCTGGTCAGCATGGACTCCCTCCCCTTCCCTGTGCCTGAGGGTTTCTTCAGCCACCATCTACCCCTGGGGTGCCCAGCTCCGAGCGTGGCCCGAGTATGACTACCTGTGGTTGGTAGTCGGTTTGTTTTGTGTTTTCAGGTTTTCTTCCTTGGAATCATGTTGTCCACAAAGAAATGTCATTATCCATCCCATTTCTAATTCAGTATCTACCGATCTAGCGTGACCCAGAGCCTGTGTGAAGGAGGAGCCGCCCCAAAGGATCCTGCAGCGACCTGTTTGTCCACAATCCTGTCTCCGAGTCCACTTCTGGAACTGCAGGGGCAGTGCTTGTGTGCAGAGTCCCGGAACAGCAGCACTGCCAGGGAGCCCCAGCGCCTGCTGTGTCCAGAGCTGCTCTTTCCACCGCCACACTCTCCTCCTGAGCCCTTCTGGTGTTGTAAGGCCGGAGTGCTCCAGCAGCTTGGCCACAGTTCTCCCGTGTGGCCATCCTGTGACAGCAGGCAGGGGAAGGCACTGGGCACTGCTGGGACAGAGCTCGCCATGCTCCAGAGCAGCATTTGCGTCATGGAAGGAGACCCCCTCAGGGCAGTGCCTTAAGGCTTAGGTCTTCTTCCAAAGTTTCTCTCAAGAACGTGCAGGCTCTGGCCATGTCCACCAAAAATTACCCTGTCCCGTATTTTTAAGCTGCTTTTTAAGCTCCAGACTAGCTGAACGAGAAGACATCCACTGTACATTTAATTGAGAAAGATGTACGCAAGACGCACCAGCTGGGGACTGATGCTGCCAGCAGGTTCAGCACCCCAGGGGAAGAGGAGGGCAGCCACCCTCTCTGGCTGGAAGCCTGTCGGGGCTTCAGCGTTTCAGCTTTGGTGGCCCCAGGCTGCTGCGGAGCCGTAGTCCAGTCTCTGGGGCTGCAGGGACCCATGCCAGGGGCTGTGTGGAGGGAGCTGGGCAGGGGCAGGGCTGCAGGAGGCGATTGCAGGGCTCTGACCGCAAGCAGAGTGGCTGCAGCACTCACGTTTGACCCCCAAACCTTGCCTCATCAGTGCCTTTACGGTAGCTGGAGATCCTCATACTTAACACATGAGGAGTTGCAGGCGTGATCTGTACCAGCAGTGGCTTAGGAACCCGGACCGGGGCTAAGCCCCAGCAAGAGCCTTTGCACAGAGCTGTTGCTCTGCAGCTCCCCGGCTTGCCTCCCAAAACTCCTCATCCAGCAAAACCTCCCACGCTTATGCGGAGCTTTGATCCTTGGGGCTCCGCTGTTCCTCTTGCTGATGCTAATGCCCTTGGCATCAGTTCCCATAATCACGGATTGCTATGTAAAATATTTATTGCAGGACTGATCCTTCTGAGATTGTTATCCTGGATGAAATGTCACAAATGACCGTATGGAAGGCTCTCACTTTGAAGACAGAAACACTTTGAATCCAGGGAGGAAAAAGGTAAAGGATTGCATGTGACCATGCTCCTCTGCAAGCGACGGCGCATGCCTACGCTTTTCCCACGCTTTGGCCGGCAAGGCTGAGCAAACGGCCTGTCCCTGGGAACAGGCAGTGAGGACTGTGGCATGCAAACCAGCTCCTCTCTGCTGGGGTGTTCCCCCGAACAGGGCTGAATCAGCAGCAGCTGGCAGGTCTTCCACTGATGATGCTCTCCCTCTTTTTCTCTTCCCTTCGCCTTTCCCCACTCCCGCTTTTCACGTTTAGGAATCTTGACTTTGAAGGAGAGGAGTGAGAGCGTGACTCGGGGATGTGCCAACGCAGACAGAGGGAGAAAGTGCTTTGTTTCAGTTGGAGGATTCCTATTAAAGCCATGCAGATGTTTTCAGTTATCCTTGGTGTGCTTCAGGCATTCAGTATCTCTAGACCAGCAAGCTGAGGTGAACGTCACAGTCACGGGGAGTTTGGTGGTGTTAAGTCTGTGTGCGTACATGCGTGTGGGGGGGTGTGAGTTTGTAGTGGTAGAGGGACTGCTATGGCTTTATCATTCAGTGCTCTTCTTTTAATACCTAATTCCTCCTCTTCTTTTTCCTCTTTTTTTCAAATGTAAACTGGGAATGTCCAAAATAATTTTCTGTTATATTTGATGCATTCTCCACTTTCTTCTTCATCACGACCAGGTTTTTGGTGTGGTTTGGGGTCCTGGCTTTAATTCACTCTTATGTCTCTTACTGGTACGAGAGGGATGCCCTCTGTGGCAGGGCAGCATAGAGAGCGTCCGAGCAGTTGGCCTAAGGTGAAAGAAAAGAATTTGCTCCCTGCGCTCCAGTTTTACCTCTCTTGGTTGGTTTGGGTTTGCGTTTGTTTTTTTTGCTTTGGCTCTGCCATCAGCCTGGGAGCTGCAAAATGCAGAACTGCCACCTTCTTGTCCCCTGGCTGTAAACTGCATCTAAGGGAGCACTTCAGGTATTTGATTTTGCATATACCGTATGGTCACAGGAGCGGCCAGATGAGACCTGGGGCTCTGTGTCCCTGGGCTGCTCCCTCTGTTGTTTCTCCACTTTCCTTCTGTATTGGATCTGGCTGAGTTAGAGTTCCTTTACCCCACAGCAGCCCTCGTAGTGCTGTGCTCTGTACTGGTAGCTAGAAAGCTGTTGATAACACAGCAGTGTTTTGGCCATGGCAGACAGCCAGAGCACACCCAGACACCCAGGCGTCTTCCACGTGGAGGCCACTTCCCACCTCGGCTGGCCAACGCAACGCTCTGCCTACCTTCTTCAAGGACGTCAGCCGTTTGATGCTGACGAAGCCCATCTTGTTCTTCTGGACATGTTTCAGGATGAAAGCATCCTTGGCCAGGTTCTCGTCAGAGAGGTGGAATTCCACCCTGGACACAACCCTCCTGGCCAGCTGCCGGTCAGGGACGGGGTAGCTGCAGTCCAAGAGATCAGCCCCCAGAACATCGCTCGCATCGCAGAAGCTCCCGGCAAAGCAGGGACACGGGTGTGACTTGGTGGCCTTTGGGATGTGCAGCACTGCCCGGTCCCAGCCACAGCGGTGCAGATGGCAGAGTCTTGAGGAGCGGGGTGGCTCAGCTGCGCTCTGAAATGAAACGGAGTTTTATGCTTTTAGAAGCGCGCTTGCCTTCATGCCCCCAGCATCGGTCCCTGCCACAAGTTACGCAGCACATGGCCTTGCACAATCTTGCAGCCAGAGGTGCCTCACGAACAGAGCGCAATCTCTTTGATTACCAGGATACAGGCCAGGAGAGATCTTTGGCCTCCGGTTCACGGCAGTTGTCCCGACTCCCCCAGGCCACACACTGTTCACACAGCGGGAGCGAGAGGCCTGTGTCCTTGGTACCCTTGGGGTGTCCTTGCTAGCGCCGAATCCTCCAAGCATGAGGAGGGGATGTACTAACCCCATCCCTGGGATCCCGTAGAGCGCAAACAGCCCCAGCGCCCCGACACCGGACGTTGGGGAGAATCCAGTCCTTTTCTGGGAGCACGCGGCGGCGGGTACCGTCTCCTCCGGGGTGTCACGCACCCAGGGAAAGGGCTGCCCCCTCCCAGGGGGATCCAGAGCTGCTGCTTTTCCCAGCAGGAGACTGAAAGACCTGACAGCACTACTGGAGCGAGGGCTGGGGGAAAGCGTGCCACCGAGCGACACCGCGTGACCTTCCTTCGCGCCCTCGAGGTCCTTTTTCCTATTTCTGCCTCGCTCCGGTCAACGCAGTGAACAGAAGCGCGGGCAACGGTCACAAACGCATTTGCCATCTGGCGCAAGGAGGCTGTGGCTGCAGCTTGGTCCCCGCTTGGCTCGGCTGAATCAACTTGTTCTTCTTCTCCCACCGGAAAAATACTGTTGAAAGCCAAGAGCATTTGCACCCGCAGAGAATCTTGCAGCCCATCTGCAGAGAATTCCCCAAATATTTGGGGCCACCTCTCCCCTTTCACCTCCTAGATGCGAGTCTCCTCCCCGATTTGCAACCCCGTCCCACCGGCACAGCGGCTCACCCCGTGGGGATCGCCACGGCCACAAGCTCCCCACGCCCCTGGCCCAGAGCTGGGGGATGTCAGCCATCGGTGCCGGCTCGGCGGGTGCCCCTGGACAGTCCCCCCGGCCCAGCACGGCTCCCCCTCACCCACACAGGTCTGCAGAGGGCTCCATGTGGCTGCCTCTTCGACCCCCGGGTCTTCCGCATCCAGTGGACAACCACCGACCTGCCTCCACCGGCTACCCCCATGCTTGGCCAAGGCGCCACTTCTCTGCCGGGTGCTGCCCTGTGGGGTGCCGGGGGCTGCGGGGCCCCCCAGGGCCAACCATGATACCTCACACCCTACAAAAATCAGAGGAGTGGGGTGGCCCCAGACACTCTGGAGCTGCCAGTGTCCATCCCTGGCTACCAGCACAGCGAGGGGCAGCTGGCACAGATCAACATCCCCAGCACGGCCACCCCTGTGGGGGCAGCCCCGGGCGGCGATGTCCACACCAGCCCCTGCGCTGCCACCAACAACGAAGCCCTTGGGGAAACTGCAGGCAACCTTGCAGTGTCCGAGGAGATGGTCCTGGAAGAGGCCCTAAGGCTGTTCGGTTGCTCCCTGGATGGAGTGGGGGTCAGCCAGGATGCTCCCAGCAGGAGCTCCGTGCCCGAGGACGCTGGTGGCACCAGCACAGACACCCCCGACTGCGACTTCAGCTCGCTCTCGCTGCCTGAGGAGATGCTCACCCCCGACTACTGCATCCCCGAGCTCAGCGACGCCACGCTGAGCCTCAAAATAGTCAACGACGGTGGGATGGAGCCCCAGGAGCCGTGGCAGGATGCGGGGATGGACCTGCCACCGTCCCCACCTGCCACAGCCGGCAAGCGGAGGAAGAGGCAGGCGCAGAGCTCCTTGCCAATGGCACCCAGCAAGCGCAGGGCTCTGGCAGCCAACGTGAGGGTGTGTGTGTGGGGGGGATTAGACGGGGGTGAGAGGGATGGAGATGGGGGGAGTGGGGGGGGTGGGAGAGGACGGGTGGGGTATATGGCAGGGGGCGTGGGCGGGGGGGCCTAGGGAGGGGTCAGACCAGCTTTGATGGGACCTTTTCTCTTGTCTTTTCAATGAAAAGCTGTTTCTCCAGAACCACTTGGTGCCTATGTGGGAGGGGGAGGGAGAGCAGGGGGCACCAAGAAACAGCCCCCAAGAGGTGCAAAAGCCCCACTGAGCCCCAAATCCGAGCCAGCAAGCCCCGAGGGGAACCCAGCCACCCCCAGGGCCCAGTCACCACCAGCGGGGCAGGCAACGGTGGGGCAGGACGCGGACGACTCCCCTCTCCCCTTCCCCAGGGGCAGCAGCCCTTTGGTGGGGAAGCCAGGACAGACAGGTCCCTGCAGGACTCACGGACACGGCCCCACGCAGAAAGCAGCACAGAGCCCCTGCCACAACGACAGACCTTGGGGGCCGGGGGGGACACGGGCACACACGACAACAAGGGCTGCAAGGCCTTCGTCTTGAACACCACCAGCGTCCCCTCCAGCGGGGACAGGGCTCGGTGCACAGCCCTTCAAAGCCTCAAGACCATCATGGCCTTCCTCGGGTCCCACTGACCTCAGCCCCCAAGAGCCCAGCTTTGCCTCACTGACACAGCAAAATAACCCCAAATCACCCTAAGAATGGCGAGGGAGGGAGCTGCAGGCCAGGCAGGGGCCCTCCTCCCCTTCTCTGGCTGCACGTTGGGCAGCCGCAAGACCAGGAAGGGGGGAGAAAAAATCCGAAGGAAAAAAAAAAAACAAATCACTGCACCAGCCAGAAAGTGCCTGGAAACTTCATCCCTCTTCATTGCCCATTTCCCATGCAAGCTCCACAACCTGGGAGCAACGCAGCCAATAGAACCTTCGAGAAGCAGACTCACAGCCTGCTGCAGCTGGCCCTGCTCGAGCAGCCGAGGTGGGCTGGATGATCTCTAGAGGTCTCTTTCAGCATCCATTCTGTGCTGCTGTGACTCTGTCTCTATCATGGTTTAAGCTATAAAAATGAGAGCTATAAAAATGGAACGCTGTGTTAAGAGCACAAGGCTCTGCTAGCAACGACCTTGCTGTGGCTCCTTGCTGTGCTGAGCCCAACCGCGTTTTTAAGAGTAGATTTTTAGTGTGAGCAAAAGTGTGATTATTTTATTTTGTAATTTATGTAAATAAAGTGGGTTTGGTTTGTGTTTTTTTTTAAATAAGACTCTTCCAGAGCTCAGGTCAGGCTGAACCTGAGGGAAAGGGGCAGACCCTCACAGAGGGCAGAGCCACATCATGATAGGGGGGCCAGCAGGATCAGGGGGCCATGCGACACCCCCTGCTCACGTCCTGCCGGCTCCAGGAAGATGGTTGCACAAAGGACTCGGGGCGCAGCTCCAGGGACAGGGGTTTGGTGACCTGGCTCCAGCGCCTCTGGGGCCAGGGGCTAGGAGCTGTCGGGGGCTTCAGGGCTGTCAGGGGCTTCGGGACTGGGGGCTGCAGCCCTCCGCTTCAGAGGGACGATGCAGACGCTGTTCTTGGCCTCTTTGACTCTCCACCACCGGCCAAGCCTGCAGATGAGAGAGATGGGGGCTACCCTCCGCCGAGCCCTTGGAGGAGCAGGGGGGGGCTGTGCCCCTGGGCAGCACCAGGGAGGGGGGACAGTACCGGTGCTCCTGTCCAAGGCCAGCCACCAGGAAGTCACCGGCTGCAGAGAACTTGAGGCTGTTAACAAAACCCACCTGGAGGGGACAGGGCAGGGTGAGGGGCTCTGGCAGCCTCCTCCTGCCGCCCAGGGAGGGGAGCCCCTGCCCAGAGATGCCCCAAGCCCAGCTCCAATCCCCCACCTCCCCATCCATACCAACGGGATGTCCCAGAGGGGCTCCAGCTTCCGAAATCCCTCACCGCACTTCCAGAGCTTCACGCTGGCGCTGTGGGAGCCTGGGGCAGAGAGAGAAGACTGCCATGCACTCCCACCCAGGTAAGGGAGCAGGACGCCCCCCTCTCCACACCCCCACTCCAAAGCAGCTGCCACACACCTGTAGCCAGGAGGTCCCTGTTGCGCAGGGCGGCCACTGCTGAGATCCAGTATGGCTGCTGCAGGCCCTAGGCATCCTGCATGCCATGTGCCTGCCGGGCCAGTGCCAGCGGCTTCTTTTTCGTTAGCCCCCACAGGGCTAGGGACCTGCCAGGGAGGGAAGGGGCGAGGGGGCCGAGGGGGGCACCGCCTGCGCACCCCAGGCACCACCCCGGCCCTGTGCTCACCCGTCATCGGCGCCTGACACCATGTGCTCCTCACTGATGAGCTGGATACAATCGATGGAGCCCCTGTGAAGAGAAGGGGCAACTGCCATCAGTTATGAGCATGCTTTGGGATCCTATTTAGGAGACAAGGGCTCACCGGGGCATCAGCATCCCCACAGTGCCGGCAGGCTCCTAGTGATGCTTGGCACCTGCACACCGCTGCCCCAGCCTGACCCCCCTGCCTGCAGCCCCCTCTCCCGCCCCAGACCTACTGGTGCCCGTAAAACACAAGCTGCGACTCCTCCGGGATCTTCCAGAGCCGCACGGTACCGTCCCGGCCCCCTGCCGTCACACAGCACTCCCGGCTCAGGCTGTCCAGCCCCGTGATGACATCCTGGTGCCCGAACCTGGAGAAGGAGATGGCAAAGTGCTGTGGCAAGCAGGGCCCTCTGCTACCACAACTCCCCCGGGCCTGCTGGCTCTTGTGACTTCTGACATCCCCAGGCAGGAGTGGCTGCGCAGCTTGCGGTGCGGGCAGGAGGCAGAGCTGCCCTTCCTGCTGGGGACGTGGAGGGGAGGATGCTGCTGGAGTCAGAGCATTGGTGGCTTTGTAGCTCCCGAGCTCGGCCACGTCAGCCCAAAGCAGCACAGGATCCTTGGACGGTGGGAGGCAGAAAAAGGGATTCGCCCCGGCGTGGCCCCGCAGAGGGGAGGGAAGGCTTCAGTTTCAACTTTGGCTTCAGCTTTGGCGTGGCCTTCTCCTTCCCTCTGTTTCAACAGCCCAGCAGAGCAGCTGGTGCTTTGTGGCAAAGATGAAGCGCGTGGACAGGCGTTGTCCTAGACCACTGGAAAGAGTGGCTGTCCTGCCACTCTCCGGAGGCTGCCGCGTCCTCCTCCAGCTGAGGTGTCTCCTTTCCTGTTCCTTTCCTTTCCTCAGGAAGAGGAGATACCCCAGCCTGCAGGGCATACTAGGGCTGGGGCTCCAGCGTTGTCTCTGCCTGAGCAGAGTCCTCGCTGGGGACTGAGTGTGACCTCATCCGTGCCCTCGTCATCTGTAAACTCAGCCGTGGTAGGTTAAACCTCGACTTCAGCCTTCCTCGTCCCAGGATGAGGAGTGTCTGAGTTGCCAGGGAGGAGACCAAGGGGCTAGTGTCTTTGCTTGGGCCTTGAAGGACTGTGGGGACAAAGCAGCAGAGGTGAGGTGACAGCCCCATATCCCTTCCAGGCAGGGCACATTGCACCTCATGATTCCCAGGGCCAGGAGGGAACCAGGGGGCAGATGGCTCAGCTGGAAGCTGCTGGTTAGGAATACGCCCCTCCCGAAACACCCCTCTTCCCACAGATGTGCTGGGAGCAGAGCCCCCCTTGCCCAGGCTGGGGGGGGAGCTCCATGCCAAGGTCCTTCCTCCTCCCCGCTGCCCTCACTCACTCTCTCTGATGTACTTGTGCTCGTTCTTGTGCTCATCCACATCCCGTCCAAGGAGTCCTGGGGGGACACAGCATGTCAGGAACCCACTGGCCATCAGGGACCCACCAGCCAGCCTGTCTGGCCACACAGTTCCCTGGGGAGGGCTGACCCCAGGGTGCAGCATCGGGGAGGGGATGGATGAGCCTCCTGCCAGCCCTACCTGTGCAGGCAGGAGTGGGAGAGAGTGAAGGGGTGCCCCACAGGTCCTGCACTGGGACACAGGGACCCTGGGAGAGAAAGGGACCCTGGGGCTAGGGGCTCACCGATGAACCTGACAGCCTCCAGCCGCAGGGACTCCTGCGGGCTCCGCAGGTAGGTCTGGCTCTTCCACAGGTAGTACGTGGCCCTGCTCCTCTTCCTGGCCAGCTGGAGAGAAGGGTGCAGAGTTGGCACAGAGATGGCCCCCCCGTTGGGCCATCCCTCCACCAAGGACCACCCTTCTTCTCCCCAGCAGGACATTCCCAGCTCTCCGCTCTCCGCATTGGGGTTCGGAGGGAGCAGAGGGCTCCCAGGCAATGCTAGGGTGCCATCCTGGTGGCGGGGTCCCCTTTGGGACCCCGGAGGTGAGGACAGCCTGGAGCAGAGCCTGTTCCAGGAGGGTGCATGCAGCTGTGGGGACACTGCCCTTGGTCCCCTCTGCTGGGCACGGGCAGGGCTTACCCAGGGCAGATCCCAGGGGTGTTCGGGCTATGCTTACCAAGCACTCGCAGATCCTCCATGCCTGCGCCGTCTCGGCCAGTCGCACCAGCTGCCTCCACTTCAGGAACTGGCCAGCGCTGCGGAGGGCTTCCTGGGAGGCCTGGTGAGCAGCACAGATGCTACCACCACCATGGGGGGCACAGGACCCTGTGTCCTCCCTCCTGGTGGGGCTCAGAGCCTGTCCTGGCCCATGCAGGGAAGACGCACCAGCTGGGGACTGATGCTGCCAGCAGGTTCAGCACCCCAGGGGAAGAGGAGGGCAGCCACCCTCTCTGGCTGGAAGCCTGTCGGGGCTTCAGCGTTTCAGCTTTGGTGGCCCCAGGCTGCTGCGGAGCCGTAGTCCAGTCTCTGGGGCTGCAGGGACCCATGCCAGGGGCTGTGTGGAGGGAGCTGGGTGGGAAAGGGACCCACCTGCCCATCCACCAGGCAGCAGGAGGAAAAAGGCAGCAGTGGGCAGGGAGGGGGGCTCTGCCTGTTCCTAGGGACTCAACAAGCTAGACCTCACAGTGCAGTGTCAGCATTGCCCTCCCCAAAGGACCAGTCAGGTTGGGAATCCCACCTTGGCCACACTCTCGTCCTGGTCATGCAGGTGAAAGAGCAGCGGCAGCAGGCTGTCCCACACCACCTTCTTCATCTTCTTCTTTTCAGCACCCACCACGAGCCCCATTGCAATTTGGAAGAGATGGATGGAGAGCTCCCGCACCGTGTCCAGCTCCTGGGGGAAGAGGGGAGGAGGACCTCAGCCACAAGCCCATGGCAAGCAAGGGGCTGACATGGAGACAGACATCCCCAAAATGGCTGCAGGCAGCCCTGCTGCAAAAGGCAGCGAGCTGCGGCATGCAGATGGTCTGCCCAGGGAGACTGGGGTCTCCGGGGCTGAGGGCCAGAGAGGGAGGCCCTGCAGAAGGCTGGAGGATGCTGCCAGAGCAGGGTGTGCATTGGTGGGGCTCAGCACGCCTGCTGCCATCCTGCCACCACTGTCCCCCGCTGCGGCAGGGAGGCCGAGCCGGAGTGAGTCCTTGGTGGGGGGTTTGTGACACAGCACGGAGCCACCAAGGGCAGCAATGGGGTCTGGGGACTGCAGGGCAAAGCATCCCCCTGCAGAGCACAGGGGCTGCAGTGGGAGGCGTGAATGGAGGTGCCCAGGAAGGGGGACATGGGGCTCTCCCCCAGCCTTACATTGTTGAAAAGCAGCAGGAGCTTTCCAGCCAGTGCCAGGGCAGTGAGGCTGAGTCTCTTCCCCTCCAGCAGCCAGAGCATGTTGCCAAGCACGGGCAGGGCCGCGGCGCTGGCATCACTGTCATCATCCAGCAGCTGGTCCATAACGTACGGCAGCAGGATAAGGGCTTTCCTTTCCTGTGTGAGACATGCCACCTCCTTTTTGTAAAGGAGCCACCGATCACAGGGGTGAAAACCCTCTCCACGAACACCGGCCTCCCCACTGGGTTCTCTGCAGGCAGTGCAGGTTACGAGGGCAAGGTCCCGGCAGACAGGGCTCACCAGCATGCCCATGGGAAGAGCAGGGCACACAGGGGGAGGACAGACAGCACTGGCTCCTTGCCAGCCCTTCGGCTGCCCCCTTCTCCACCAGACCCCCCTGGATAGGCTGGTGGGTGACTGGCGCTGCCTGGAAAGCTGCCCAAGCTGCCAGCAGCCCCTGCCATGGCTGCTGTGTTTCACCCTGGGGCTCAACACCTCACGGCCAGGCCCTGCAGACCCCACGCTCAGGCCGGTTGCTCTGCCGCCAGCATCCCTGCTGGGACGTGCTGGCAGTGGGAGCCCGTTCCCGTCAGCACTGCTGCTTCTCTCCTTGGCATGGCACAGCCATGGGGCAGAGGGCCGGGGAGGCAGGAGAGCTGGCAGCAGCCAGCACAGCCCACAATGCCCAGGAAAGCCTGAGCTGCCACGTTACCCACTGTTCCACCCTGGGCTGCTGTCCCGGCTGCCCCCTACTCACTGTGTCAGGCCTCTCGGTGAGCCTGAGGATGGCCCTGAGCACCAGGCTGGGCATCCCCAGGCACTGGCTCTGCAGATAAATGGGGAAGATTTCCAGGGCACGGACCAGCTCTTCACTGATGTTGGTAAAGTCCAGCATCTGAAACACAGGCAGTGGGAGCTGCTGAGGTGTGGTGCTGGCTCCAACCATCAGCTCAGGACAAGGACGCAGGGCAAGACCAAGCCCAGACAGAGAGAGGCAGCAGGGATTGCAGAGAGTCCCCGTGCCCCACACCACAGCACATTGCTTGCTCATCTGCTCCTCCATGGTACCAACCAGAGCCCACCCACTGCCCCAGCTTTCCCCACAGTGGTGGGCATGGGAGAACCGAGCATCGGGGGGAGCTTGGAGTGGTGCCATCAGGCTCACCTCAATGAAGAAGACCATAGCGACCATCTGCCAGGTGGGGTCCTCTGTCCGGAGGAGCTCTACCAGATGGCAGAAGATGGCGGAGCGCAGGCGCCTTGGCATCTTCATCATCTCCCTGACGGGGAAGGAGGCACTGTCAGGCCTGAGCCAGGCAGGCACATCTTTTGGGGGTTTGCACCAGCCTGGACATCGCCAGTCTGTACCACTTTCTCCAAGTAATGGGGACCCCACTGCCATCAGCCCCAAGGGAGGGGGTGGCATGGGGTACCCTGTCCCCAAGGAGCAGGGAGAAGGGGCTCTCACCTGGCGATAATGCGCACTCCCATGAGGTGGGTCTGAGAGCTGAGCAGGGTGTCCCAGCCACCCTGCGCCTCGATGGCCAGTACCTGGTTCTCAAAACCCATGCTGCAGAGCAGCACTTTCATGGACTGCACCGCAGACCTGCACAAGGAGAAATGCTTAGCTCCCACCCTGGCTTGGCTCCGGGTGGTTGGCAGGGATGAGAGGAAAGGGATGGAGCACCTGATGGGAGTGAGCTGATCCTGTTGGTGCTCCGTCCAGAAGATGTGCACTTCCTGCAGCGTCAGCTCCGTGGTGAATGACGCTTGGAAAAGCAGCGCCAGGAAAAGCTGGGGGAAAATTGCCTCCACCTGCCAGAGGCAGACAGACTGCAGGAGGATCTCGCTTATCGCCCTGGTTGCCTGCAGAAGACACCCGGACGCTAAGATGTCCCCTCATCCCTGGGGAGGTCAAGCCTTGGGGCGGGCAGGGAAGGGGAGCAGGGGCCCCGGACAGCTGAGATCAGCCCCGGAGGTCAGCAAGGCTTCGTCCAGCAACTCACAGCCAGGGAGAGGATGCGCGGGTTGTCCTTGGTGGAGGTGGAGGTCTTGCGCAGTGACTGGTTCACCAGCAAGCTGAGCAGCTCCCTCAGCACCTTGTCCGCAGCCCGGAGGTCAGACATCATCGCCCTCCACATGGCCCTGGCGACACTGCAGGGACACGGGGCTCTGTCAGCAGGGACACCCCAGAGGATGGCCGGGCTGAAATCCCTCGGGAGGGTCTTGGGGCCCCTCTCCTAGTGTGAGAGGAGCCCCCAAAGGCTGGTGGTCCCCTTACCGGGTGCACGTCGGGGAGCACTGCAGCAGGCTGGCCACCAACTCCCTGGGGTGTTTGCGCACAAGCACCACCAGGGCCCTGTCCAGGCTTTTGCGGGCTACCACCGCCCTGACGGAGGGCCGGCTTCTGTAGATGGCCCACACGACGTTCAGCACCTGGAGGGGAGACACGGGTGGGAGTGGGGATGTCAGCATGGTGAGCGCGGCCATTTCCCCAGCTCCTACTGGGAGCTGCTTCCGTTCCTAGTGCGGTATGCCAGCTCGAGACGGCATCAGTGCTAGCCAGGCACAGAGCCAGGGGAGGAACAGTCCCCCAGTGGGCTGGAGCATCAGCTGTGCCACCCATGGGCTATTCACCTGCCCCGGCTGGAAGGCACGGTCCGCCACAAGGACATCCACCATGTGGGCAGCCAGCCTGATGCTGTAGGCGCTTGGGTGTCTCAAGCTCTTGATAGCCATGAGGATGATGTCTGCCTGGTCGGAGGACTGGAGGTATTTTGTGAACATCTGCAGGATGAAGGAGAGGAGGGGAGATTTGTTGCCTCACCCAGAGCATCACCCAGAGCATCTTGACTGTGCAGTGAGAGCGGGGCACGGAGCCAGGCTGCGCTGGGGAGGAGACTGATGGTGGGCATCAGGGTCCCGCAGGGGACTGAAGCTCCCTGAGGGCCTTTGCCTAGGGAACAGCGTGAGCCCCTGTCATCCCCACGCATCAGGTGTCCCTTCACTCACATTGAGCCAAAGGCACTTCTTACCAAGAAGATTTTGCGGGTGTGGCTGATTTTCAAAAGCTGCCAGGGCTTCATTGCTTGCCAGTCCTCCTGGAGCTGCAGCTGCTCTGTGCCATGCAGCCAGGGCCACCTGCCTGGGGGGGAGCAAAAACGGGGTGCTTAGAGAGAGGGTGCAGAAGTGGAAGTGCAGTCTGAGAGCATTGGGCAGAAAAGTTGCTGGCAAAGAAAAAGGGCACCAGACAGGTCCAGGGAGCAGATACCCAGGGAGGGTCCAGGGCTATTGTGAGCGGGGGCAAGGCAAAATGACTTTTCAGACTGCAGGCAGGCAGGCAGGTTGGATAAGGCTTTCTCTCGTCAAGGAGAGTGGCCCCTGACTGCCCATGCCTGGGGGATCCAGCCCGACACAGCTTGTCTTACTTCTCTGCTGCAGGACAAACGTGTGCAGGTGATAGAGAGCTTCTGCAGCCTCAGGACGCATCCCCTTGTCCTTGCAGGTGCAACAGAGGGTGAGGTGCCCCACCAGCTTCCCCAGCATTACAAACTGATGCGTCTTGGAGCACTGATGCCTGCGGACTGTGGCTTGGGCAAAGCAGGGGCAGACCTGGGGGAAGAGAGGCAGTGTGAGCACAACGGGAGCCCCAGCTGCTCCCAGAGCAGCTAGGCAGCAGCCAAGAGCAGGGCAGGGCTGCCGGACCCAGGTTCCTGCCTGTGCCCGGGGCAGCCCTGCCCTGCCCTGCCCTGCCCTGGGAGAGAGCATCGACAGGACAGGGGCAGGGCAAAGACCCCTGCTCCCGACCTGCTGGCTGGGTGCCCAGCTTCCCTGGGAGGTGCCGGGGCTCAGGGGCACAGGGACAGGGCACTGGGGCTGCCCAGACCAGGAGCTCGGTACCTGCGGCAGGGAGTAGGTGGTGATGAAGTTCACCAGCCTGGCGATCCGTGCCATGGCCCTCTCCTGCACCTCTGCCAGCTGGGAATCGGTGAAGGGCAGCAGCAGCTGGGAGGAGAAAAGCTGCTGGTGTGCCAGGGAGGTGGCATGGCACAGCATGGCACAGCCAGGCTTGCTCTGGGGCAGTGCCTGGGATGGGGCATGTGTCCTTCTTGCCCCTCACAGCAACCTGCTGCGGGCAGGCAGGTCACTGCATCCCGCTTCTGCTGCTGCCTCTGCTGCCTTCCATTCACTCCCCACCAAAAAACATCCCTCTGCCTCCCACCCAAGGACTCCAAGGCTTTGGGGTGACCACCTCACTGGGGACCTGTGGTGGGGGCTCTGGGATATGGCCCATGGTGAAGCTGGAGGGGGAAAGCCCCAGGGCTGGGCTCCCCTTGCCAGACAGGCAGGTCCATCTGGGAGGCAGTGTTGGGGAGGACGGGCAGCGGGCAAGGCTGCAGAGGTGGCGTGGGCTGGGGCAGGAGAAGGGGCTCTGGCGGGAGCCAGGAGGCAGGGGGGTGGGGGGGGGGCATGGCTGGTAAGGAGAGACATTCCCTGCCCCCCTCCTTGCACCAGGTGCTGGGGGTGGGCACCGCTCAAGCCAGGGGTCACTGCCCATGGGGACCCTGTGCCAAGGTCAGACCTCCAAGATGTTCTGCAGCTCCACGATGCCAAGGGTGCCGGCACTGCGTACCAGCACCTGCAGCATGCTGTCCATCGTGGCCAGGGTCTGTGAGGGGGACAGAGTCTTGGGGGCAGCCCTGGAAGCCTGGCAGGGGACGGCCATGGCCCTGCGGTGCCCAGGAAGGGGCCTCGCAGCCAGGGAACTCCCCATGGTTCACCCCCTGGCACACCTTGGAGCAGAGTGAAGCATCAGGGCCCTGAGTGTCCTCCTGAGGAGGCAGGTGGAAGATGTTGCAGAAGCAGGCATACAGGAGGCTGTTCTTCTTCTCCTGCAGAAGCAGCCCCGCTCTGCTGCGGGGACAGAGGAGGAGGCAGACCCTGGGCTTAGAGACCTGAGCTGAGCCCCATGCCATGGGGGACCCCTCAACCCTCCATCACACTGGCACTTGCCTTTGCGGGGAAAACCCTGTGGCACCCCCTGCCCTGTTCTCTGCCTCCCTCTCAGACCCAGGACTGGGGATGCCCCCCACCTGGGACCGGTGCCATCGGGGCCACCAAGCTGGGGGCTGGGGCAGGTACCTCATGGAGATGATGGCCAGCATGGCTTGCTGCTGCACCATAATGCCCTGGGGGCCAGCGGGCTCCTCTTGCAGCAGCACCTGGGGAGCACAGCAGCGTGGGACAGCTCAGGATGGGGCAGTTTCCTTCGCCCAGCAAGAGCCTGTGGGGCTGGCAGAGCCCAGGTGCCCCCATCCTGGCACCCCCTCCCCACCCAGCACCCAGTGGTCCCAAGCCCCATGGCTGGAAGGGCTGTGCCCGTCACAGAGCCACAGGCTGGCCAAGGGACCTGCAAACATCCAGCCAGGCCGCCCAGGTGGTTTTGGAGCATCTCCAAGGATGGAGACCTGGAGCAGTGCTCATCCGCAACCCCCCTGCCTGGCCAAGCTCTCATCTGCCCCCGGGGCTGTGTCGCTGCCTGCTGCCCCTGCCCCTGCCCCTGCCTCAGCCTGACTGGCCGTCCCCTCACCTCGATGGTCTCCACCACCTCCGGCTGGCAGAAGTAAAGCATGTCCCACACAGCGGAGTCCACGCTGGTGGTGCTGCAGACGGTGCAGATGGAGGCCAGAAACCTCAGCTTCTGGGCCTCTTGCTGCCAGCCAGGGAGGAGACAGACAGACAGACAGTGTCAGGGGGGAGAGACAGCCAGGTGGGGGGCCCAGCACAGCCCCCAGCACCTCCTGAGCACGGGACAGGGGCCGAAAGACAGGCTGGGAGACACGGGCACAGCCTCATAGAAGTGGCCACGGATACCTTTGGTCTGCTCCTGAGGAAGGCTCGAATGATGTCCAGGGTATTGTCTTCCTCCCTGGGCAAAGCCAAGGCAGAGCAGCACAGATCTGGCCAAGAGAGAGCAGGAAGGGCTGGGGGGCAAGCAGCAGGGAAAACCCGAGCCCTCTGCCCAGCTCCCAGGGATGCCACAAGCCCTTGCTCAAGGCTGGGACACCGGTGTCCCCTGTGTGCCTCAGGAGAGAGGGTGTGATGCTGGAGGGCAGCACAGGGAGGGGGCCCTGCTGTGGTCTGGTAAGGGATGCGCTGGCACCAGGGCACAGGGAGAGTCCCTGTCCCAGGAACGCCAGAACAGAGCTCCCTTCCTGGCCACTGCGCTGTGGGAGCTCCGATGCCAGCCTGGCTGGGGGATGCGAGCCTGGCCCAGGACAAGGCAGGGCAGGCTGGGGAGCCCCCTGCTCCACAGCACCCGCACACTCACCTGCCCGCAGCAGCTGGACCTCGGACATCTCATGGGGCTTTGGCCCGGATCTGGGAGCCGGGGCAGCTCCAGCCTTCTCCACCCAGGCCTGCCTAACGTGGCCAGGGGGTCTCTCCGCCATCCTGCAGGAGGGAGGGAGGAAAGGGGTGAGGAGGACCCCCTGCCACCCCAGGGGTGGTGGGGGCAGAGGTGGCTGTGCTCAGGGGCTCCTCGCTCCCATCCTGTCCCAACACTGTCCTCCCAGACACTGCGGGAGCAGGGCTGGCTGCCACAGGGTGTCGCAAAGTACCCCAATGTCACTCCCCTAAGCCCCCTGATCCCCCCTCCCCAGAAGCCCTCTGGCTGCCCCGGAGCATATGGACCCCTCCTCGCCCTGGGGGGACGGGACTGGCTCCCTCTTCCTCCTCCTCCCGCTATGGGGCTGGGGTTTGTCTGTATGGGGGCATCCCCCTTGTCGCAGACACCCCTCTGTCCTCTGTCCCTTCCCTCCCAGGGCCTGGTGCCACCCCCACCTATGGCCAGGCCGAGCCGGGGAGCAGCCCCCAGCCCCTCAGGCACGCCGAGGCTCTTCCCTCGTCCTCAGGAGGCGCAGGACAAGGCCCGCCGGGCTCCCCTCGCTCGAAGGCAGGTGGGCACACCGGGACACCAGAGGCCTTCCTGTGCGCTCAGCCACAGCGATCTGCGACCGTTGGGGTCTGCTGGGTTGCCCTGGTTACGGCTGCCGCGGCAGGCGGCAGGGTTCCATCGGCCGTTCGCTGGCACGAGGGAGGGGGGGAGTCCCCCCTCCCCCCCTCCCCGGGGCCTACGCCCCCGCTGGGCTCAGCCCGGGCCTGCTGGGTCGTCTGAGCGGGCGCGGGGGCCCGGGCCGGGGTGCTGGGGGACGCGCTACGCCCGGGGTGGTGGGGCCGGGAGCGAGGTGGCGTGGGCACAGAGGGGTCGGTGCGTGGGGACGGGCGGGAGGTGAGGCGAGAGGCCGGTGGGCAGCGGGAGGCTGCGGGTCGGGCCGTTGCGGCGAGCTCGGCCCAGCAGCGGGGAGCAAGGCGGACGGCAGCGGCGGCGGGGCCGGCAGGTGGGTACGGGCGGGAAGGGGACGGGAACGGGGGAGCGGGGGAAGAAGGAAGGAAGGAAGGAAGGAAGGAAGGGGGAAAGGGGAGGGGGAGAGGGGTCTGGTGATGGGTCAGGGATGGGGTCGATGAGGGGGTCAGGGATGGGGTCGATGAGGGGGTCAGGGATGGGGTCAGTGACGGGTCAGGGATGGTCAGTGAGGGGCTGGGGGCCACTTGTCTGGGAGGTCCAGCCGCGGGGTGGGCGCAGTGATCAGCTGGGTGGTGCCGTTCAGGTTTGTGCAGCCTGTGCGGGTGTAGCGTGGTTTGGAGTGATGGGGGGGTGCAGGCAGGGTGGGCTGCGCTGTGCAGGGGTGCAGTCTGTTTTGGGTGCTGGGGGAGGTGCCCTGGACAGACGTGTCATTCATGCTGGGGAAGCAGAACCAGGCGCTGGTGAGCCGGTGCAGCGGTTCCTCCTGCGCAACATTCTTAGGAAAACTCTCCTTTTTCTTTCCTTTTCCTTGCTCCTTCGCTTCCAGATCTCCGTGGTCGCAGTTTGTGCTGCCTCACCTCCAGCACAGCGTGCAGAATGAAACGACGGTCACAGAATTCGTCCTCCTGGGGTTCTGCAGCACCCCAGCCCTGCAGCGCTGCCTCTTTGGCCTTTTCTCTGCCCTCTGCTCTGCCACTCTGATGGGAAACGCACTTGTCTTTCTGTTTATCTGCCTGGACTACTGCCTCCCCATGTACTTCTTCCTCTGCCACCTCTCCATCGCGGACATCTGCTACGCCTCCAGCCATGTCCCCCGTATGCTAAGGAGCCTCCTTGGACAAGGCAGAACCCCCTCCTTTGCTGGGTGTGGGGCACAGAGCCATCTTTATTTAATCTTTGCACTTACAGCGTGCGTGCTGCTGGCCGTCATGTCTCATGTTTGCTATGTGGCAATCTGCTGTCCCCTGTGCTGTGCCCTCATCGTGATCTGGAGGCTGCGCCTCACCCTTGCCACAGTTCTGTGGGCTTTGGCGTTCGTATTTGGTACACTGCAAGCCTCTCTGGCTTTACACCTGCCTTTCTGTGGCCCCTGCGAGGTTGTCCACTTCTCCTGTGAAATTCTTGCTGTCTCAAAGCTGGCCTGCCCTGCCTCTCCTGCCAATAAAGTCCTGATCTTTGCTGTTTGTGTGTGCTTCTTCCTCTTCCCTTTAGCCCTAATCCCGATTTGCTCCCTGGACAGCCTGGCCACCGATCTGCGCATCCGCTCTGTGCCAGGATGGCAGGAAACCACCTCCACCTGTGGCTCCCACCCGACCGTGGTGGGTGTCTTTTATGGAAACGCCATCTTCGTGTACGCGGGGCCCGGGAGCGGTAACTCCTCTGGGAGGGAGAAAGTTCTTTCCCTTTTCTACAGTCTCATCAGCCCCAGTTTGAACCCTGTCATTGACAGTCGGAGGAACAAGCAGGTGAAGGAAGCCTTGCTGAAGCTTCAGAGAAGGAAGAGGGTCTTTCATTCCCTCTAGCTGGCGCTCTAGGCTTTCACCTGTCTCCTGTCTTTCTGCTCTTTCTTCTTGAGCTCTTGCAGTATTTCTCACGGAATGTTAAGTAGTTAAAAGTGTCCTCGTTTCAGCTTGGATAGAGTTAACTGTCTTCCTAGTAGCTGGTACACTGCTATGTTTTGAGTTCAGTATGCAGAGAACCTTGATAACGCTGATGTTTGCAGTTGTTGCCGAGGAGTGTTTAGACTAAAGTCAAGGATTTTTCAGCTTCTCATGCCCAGCCAGCGAGAAAGCTGGAGTTGCCACAGAACACAGCCAGGGCACCTGACCCAAACTGGCCAACAGGGTATTCCATACCATGCGACATCCCATCTAGTATAGGAACTGGGGAGTGGGGGGGGGAAATCGCTGCTCGGGGACTAGCTGGGTGTGAATGGTGGGTGGTGAGCGATTGCACTGCGCATCATTTGTACATTCCGATCCTTTTATTATTGCTGTTGTCATTATTAGTTTCTTCCTTTCTGTTCTATTAAACCGTGCTTATCTCAACCCACGAGTTTTACTTCTTTTTCCGGATTTTCTCCCCCATCCCACTGGGTGGGGGGGGAGTGAGTGAGCGGCTGGGTGGTGCTTAGTTGCTGGCTGGGGTTAAACCATGATAGAGACAGAGTCACAGCAGCACAGAATGGATGCTGAAAGAGGCCTCTAGAGATCATCCAGCCCACCTCGGCTGCTCGAGCAGGGCCAGCTGCAGCAGGCTGTGAGTCTGCTTCTCGAAGGTTCTATTGGCTGCGTTGCTCCCAGGTTATGGAGCTCGCATGGGAAATGGGCAATGAAGAGGGATGAAGTTTCCAGGCACTTTCTGGCCGGTGCAGTGATTTTTATTTTTTTTTTTCCTTCTGACTTTTTTTCTCCCCGCTTCCTGGTCTTGCGGCTGCCCAAGGTGCAGCCAGACAAGCGGAGGAGGGTCCCTGCCTGGCCTGCAGCTCCCTCCCTCGCCATTCTTGGGGTGATTTGGGGTTATTTTGCTGTGTCAGTGAGGCAAAGCTGGGCTTTCCGCGGCTGAGTGCAGTGGGACCCAAGGAAGGCCATGATGGTCTTGAGGCTTTGAAGGGCTGTGCACCGAGCCCTGTCCCCGCTGGAGGGGACACTGGTGGTGTTCAAGACGAAGGCCTTGCAGCCCTTGTTGTTGTGTGTGCCCGTGTCCCCCCCGGCTCCCAAGGTCTGTCGTTGTCGCAGGGGCTCCGTGCTGCTTTCTGCGTGGGACCGTGTCCGTGAGTGCTGCAGGGACCTGTCTGTCCTGGCTTCCACACCAAAGGGCTGTTGCCCCTGGGGAAGGGGACAGGGAAGTTGTTCCCGTTCCCACCCCCCGCCACCATCGCCTGCCCAGCTGGTGGAGACTGGGCCCTGGGGGTGGGTGGGTTCCCCTCGTGGCTTGCTGGCTTGGATTTGGGGCTCAGTGGGGCTTTTGCACCTCCTGGGGGCTGTTTCTTGGTGTCCCCTGTGCTCCCTCCCCGTCCCACACAGGCACCGAGCAGTTCTGGAGAAGGAGCTTTTAATTGAAAAGACAAGAGAAAAGGTCCCATCCAAGCTGGTGTAACCCCTCCCTAGCCACCCCCGCCCACCCCCCCTGCCATATACCCCACCCGTCCTCTCCCACCCGACCCCTCCTCTCCCACCCCCCCCACTGCCCCCATCTCCATCCCTCTCACCCCTGTCTAATCCCCCCCCACACACACACCCTCACATTGGTTGCCAGAGCCCTGCGCTTGCTGGGTGCCATTGGCAAGGAGCTCTGCGCCTGCCTCTTCCTCCGCTTGCCGGCCGGGGCAGGTGGGGACGGTGGCAGGTCCATCCCCGCATCCTGCCACGGCTCCTGGGGCTCCATCCCGCCGCCGTTGACTATTTTGAGGCTCAGCGTGGCGTCGCTGAGCTTGGGGATGCAGTAGTCGGGGGTGAGCATCTCCTCAGGCAGCGAGACCGAGCTGAGAGTCGCGGTCGGGGGTGTCTGTGCTGGTGCCAGCAGCATCCTCGGGCACGGAGCCTCTGCTGGGAGCATCCTGGCTGACCCCCACTCTATCCAGGGCGCAACCGCAGAGCCTTAGGGCCTCTTCCAGGAGTATCTCCTCGGACACTGCAAGGTCGCCTGCAGTGTCCCCAAGGCCTTCGTTGTTGGTGGCAGCGCAGGGGCTGGTGTGGACATTGCTGCCCGGGGGTGCCCCCACAGGGGTGGCCGTGCTGGGGATGTTGATCTGTGCCAGCTGCCCCTCGCTGTGCTGGTAGCCAGGGATGGACACTGGCAGCTCCAGAGTGTCTGGGGCCACCCCACTCCTCTGATTTTTGTAGGGTGTGAGGTATCGTGGTTGGCCCTGGGGGGCCCCGCAGCCCCCGGGACCCCACAGGGCAGCACCCAGCAGAGAAGCGGCGCCTTGGCCAAGCGTGGCGGTGGCCGGTGGAGGCAGGTCGGTGGTTGTCCACTGGATGCGGAAGACCCGGGGGTCGAAGAGGCAGCCACATGGAGCCCTCTGCAGACCTGTGTGGGTGAGGGGGAGCCGTGCTGGGCCGGGGGAACTGTCCAGGGGCACCTGCCGAGCCGGCCCCGATGGCCAACATCCCCCAGCTCTGGGCCAGGGGTGGGGGGAGCTTGTGGCCGGGGTGATCCCCACGGGGTGAGCCACTGTGCCGGTGGGACGGGGTTGCAAATCGGGGAGGAGACTCGCATCTAGGAGGTGAAAGGGGAGAGGTGGCCCCAAATATTTGGGGAATTCTCTGCAGATGGGCTTTACTGGGCACGCGCCGCCCGGGCGAGGGCAAGGATGCTCACCGGGGCTTGCTGAACCCCCCTGCGAAAAGTGCCGGGGGAACGGGTGTGATGGGGATGGCGAAGGGGCCAGAGCAGACTGGGGTGCCATACCTGCTGGTGGTGCCTGGGGGGGCCGGGCTGCAGGGAAGGGCTGCTCCCATGCGGGCAGGCGGCATAGGTTGGCTGAGCCTGAGAGAATGAGACAGGAGCGATGGCCGGCGGTCACCTCTGCTCTTGTCCTCCAAGAGCATCCCTGGGCTGCAGGGGTTGGGGTCGGTCCCTACCTCAAGGGTAGAAGGTTTTGGGGAGCACGAATGGCTGGAAAAGCTGGGGCGCTGGGGGGCCCCAGGGCCCAGGCAGTGGGAGCTGCGTTGGTGGCCGCGCCATGGTCCCTTCTGGCTGTTGGCTGCCAAGGACTCTTTGGCGTCTCCCCGGAAGGAATGCGGGGGCTCCCTGTGTTCCGCCCCACCCCCAAGAGCCTCCCCAGCTCCTCCTGGGAAGGGAAAGGGTTAAGGGAGGCTGGGGTGCCCCCGGGGCCTACAGGCGGCTCTCGGGGTCTGCGGGTGCAAATGCTCTTTGCTTTCAACAGTATTTTTCCGGTGGGGGAAGAAGAACAAGTTGATTCAGCCGAGCCAAGCGGGGACCAAGCTGCAGCCACAGCCTCCTTGCGCCAGATGGCAAATGCGTTTGTGACCGTTGCCCGCGCTTCTGTTCGCTGCGTTGACCGGAGCAAGGCAGAAATAGGAAAAAGGACCTCGAGGGCGCGAAGGAAGGTCACGCGGTGTCGCTCGGTGGCACGCTTTCCCCCAGCCCTCGCTCCAGTAGTGCTGTCAGGTCTTTCAGTCTCCTGCTGGGAAAAGCAGCAGCTCTGGATCCCCCTGGGAGGGGGCGGCACTTTCCCTGGGTGCGTGACACCCCGGAGGAGACGGTACCCGCCACCGCGTGCTCCCAGAAAAGGACTGGATTCTGCCCAACGTCCGGTGTCGGGGCGCTGGGGCTGTTTGCGCTCTACGGGATCCCAGGGATGGGGTTAGTACATCCCCTCCTCATGCTTGGAGGATTCGGCGCTAGCAAGGACACCCCAAGGGTACCAAGGACACAGGCCTCTCGCTCCCGCTGTGTGAACAGTGTGTGGCCTGGGGGAGTCGGGACAACTGCCGTGAACCGGAGGCCAAAGATCTCTCCTGGCCTGTATCCTGGTAATCAAAGAGATTGCGCTCTGTTCGTGAGGCACCTCTGGCTGCAAGATTGTGCAAGGCCATGTGCTGCGTAACTTGTGGCAGGGACCGATGCTGGGGGCATGAAGGCAAGCGCGCTTCTAAAAGCATAAAACTCCGTTTCATTTCAGAGCGCAGCTGAGCCACCCCGCTCCTCAAGACTCTGCCATCTGCACCGCTGTGGCTGGGACCGGGCAGTGCTGCACATCCCAAAGGCCACCAAGTCACACCCGTGTCCCTGCTTTGCCGGGAGCTTCTGCGATGCGAGCGATGTTCTGGGGGCTGATCTCTTGGACTACAACTACCCCGTCCCTGACCGGCAGCTGGCCAGGAGGGTTGTGTCCAGGGTGGAATTCCACCTCTCTGACAAGAACCTGGCCAAGGATGCTTTCCTCCTGAAACATGTCCAGAAGAACAAGATGGGCTTCGTCAGCATCAAACGGCTGACGTCCTTGAAGAAGGTAGGCAGCGCGTTGCGTTGGCCAGCCGAGGTGGGAAGTGGCCTCCACGTGGAAGACGCCTGGATGTCTGGGTGTCTGGGTGTGCTCTGGCTGTCTGCCATGGCCAAAACACTGCTGTGTTATCAACAGCTTTCTAGCTACCAGTACAGAGCACAGCACTACGAGGGCTGCTGTGGGGTAAAGGAACTCCAACTCATCCAGATCCAATACAGAAGGAAAGTGGAGAAACAACAGAGGGAGCAGCCCAGGGACACAGAGCCCCAGGTCTCATCTGGCCGCTCCTGTGACCATACGGTGTATGCAAAATCAAATACCTGAAGTGCTCCCTTAGATGCAGTTTACAGCCAGGGGACAAGAAGGTGGCAGTTCTGCATTTTGCAGCTCCCAGGCTGATGGCAGAGCCAAAGCAAAAAAAACAAACGCAAACCCAAACCAACCAAGAGAGGTAAAACTGGAGCGCAGGGAGCAAATGCTTTTCTTTCACCTTAGGCCAACTGCTCGGATGCTCTCTATGCTGCCCTGCCACAGAGGGCATCCCTCTCGTACCAGTAAGAGACATAAGAGTGAATTAAAGCCAGGACCCCAAACCAGACCAAAAACCCGGTCGTGATCAAGAAGAAAGTGGAGAATGCATCAAATATAACAGAAAATTATTTTGAACATTCCCAGTTTACATTTGAAAAAAAGAGAAAAAAAAAGAGGAGGAATTAGGTATTAAAAGAAGAGCACTGAATGATAAAGCCATAGCAGTCCCTCTACCACTACAAACCCACACCCCCACACACACGTACGCACACAGACTGAACACCACCAAACTCCCCTTGACTGTGACATTCACCTCAGCTTGCTGGTCTAGAGATACTGAATGCCTGAAGCACACCAAGGATAACTGAAAACATCTGCATGGCTTTAATGGGAATCCTCCAACTGAAACAAAGCGCCTTCTCCCTCTGTCTGCGTTGGCACATCCCCGAGTCACGCTCTCACTCCTCTCCTTCAAAGTCAAGATTCCTAAACGTGAAAAGCGGGAGTGGGGAAAGGCGAAGGGAAGAGAAAAAGAGGGAGAGCATCATCAGTGGAAGACCTGCCAGCTGCTGCTGATGTTGCCCTGTTTGGGGGACCACCCCAGCAGAGAGGAGTTGGTTTGCATGCCACGGTCCTCCCTGCCTGTTCCCAGGGACAGGCCATTTGCTCAGCCTTGCCGGCCAAAGCGTGGGAAAAGCGTAGGTGTGCGCCGTCGCTTGCAGAGGAGCACGGTCACGTTCACGTGCAATCCTTTACCTTTTTCCTCCCTGGATTCAAAGGGTTTCTGTCTTCAAAGTGAGAGCCTTCCATACGGTCATTTGTGACATTTCATCCAGGATAACAATCTCAGAAGGATCAGTCCTGCAATAAATATTTTACATAGCAATCCGTGATTATGGAAACTGATGCCACCAAGGGCATTAGCATCAGCAAGAGGAACAGCGGAGCCCCGAGAATCAAAGCTCTGCATAAGTGTGGGAGGTTTTGCTGGATGAGGAGTTTTGGGAGGCAAGCCCGGGAGCTGCAGAGCAACAGCTCTGTGCAAAGGCTCTTGCTGGGGCTTAGGCCCGGTCCGGGTTCCTAAGCCACTGCTGGTACAGATCATGCCTGCAACTCCTCATGTGTTAAGTATGAGGATCTCCAGCTACCGTAAAAGCACTGATGAGGCAAGGTTTGGGGGTCAAACGCGAGTGCTGCAGCCACTCTGCTTGCGGTCAGAGCCTTGCAATCACTTCCTGCAGCCCTGCCCCCAAATTTGATTTTCCCACCAAGCTGCCTGCTGGTTTCTGTGGGATGCCCCACAAAGAGGCAAGTGGAGAAAACTCTGCCAAACACCTTCAAGCTAATCTTGCCGGGGTTCCTGGCGCTTGGTGGAGCTTTACCTGTCACTGCTTTGCTTTGGGATATCCACGTCACTGGTCTTCCCCACGTTCAGCTGAACTGAACTTGCAGCAGCAGCAGCTTCCATGGCCCTCCTGGACTCCTGATGTAAAAAAGGGACAAATCACGTTCTCTGTCTTTGATCAAAGTGGAGATAAGCTGAATGCCCAGCACAAACTTAGCAGTCTGCCCTCCGCTTCTGCCCCTTGGCAGCTATAGGTATTAGTGCAGCAGGGGAGAAACCGTTCACTCCAAAGATTTCGGGGCAGGGGGACTGTGTGTTCAAAACACGATTATGAGCAAGTCTTGCCAGCAGCAGCAGCCGCAGCAGCATCTAATAATAATCATCATAATGATAATGACCTTTGTGAAAAACGACTCGTTTTAAAAATTACACCTGTATTCAAGCGTTCAGCTCACTGCTACTTGAGGAAACAAAGGTTACAAAAGTTACAGGCTATTGGGATCTATTTCGATTGAGTGCTGATCTTCCCCCAACATTTCCAGACAAGCTGTAAGAGAAACAGGCAATCTCACAGACACACGGAGATGTCCAGCCCCGAGGACACAGCAAGCCTTACCTCTTCTTCTTCTCCAGCTTCATTTCTGGCATCGTCCAACTTCTTCTTCCTTTCTGGCATAAGGTCATCCAGAAAGCTGAGCTCTCGCTTTGAGAAGCAGAAATCCATCGCTTTCCGGACAAATACGAGAGCCAAAACCTTCATGAATAAGAGGGAAGATGCGGTGAGCTCAGAGACGATGCCACCTCTCACTCCAACGCTGCAAACACCCCGCTGCCGAGCGGTGGCAGCTCTTACCATCATGGGAAAGATGATGGCGGCACGGGACACCTTGATGGTCCAGAGCAGGACGAGGCAGGTCAGCTGGATCGCCGTGAAGAAATGCACCTTTCGCAAGGGCACGTGCCGCAGGTAGATGAAATCCGGCTGGTGCTTCGCTGGCATCCAAAACAGCTTCAAGCGATCAAAGAACTGCGAAATAAAAGGGAAAGGTTGCCACCTTGGGACTGCGGCAAGTTGCTGGCCCTCTCGAGACATGGAGGCACTTTGCAGCATCTCGCTTGCCGTCAGAAATCCTGGATCCCACCGCATTCCTCCTGGGAGCAGCACCCATTTTCCCTTCGCTCCATCTAGCAACCGGCTTGCCCCTGAGAGCTGCCCACCAAACGGCAACTATTCCATGCCATTCCATTATTAGCATTTCTCGGCCCACTGAATCCCCCCATGAGGATTTCCACCAGTGGTAGAAACTGCCTTCCCTTTGCACCAAATTCCCCCGCTTTTCACGTAACCAAACACTGACCTGCCCTAAACCCTGCAACAGAGAGCGCTGAACTTGCCTGGTCCTCCCAGCCCTATATACCTCCTGTGCCTCCACCAATCTCTTTCTTACACAAAAGAGTTTCATTGCTTGCTCTGCGAGAAGTTTTTCCCATGCCACTGCTTTTTTCCCTGCTGCTACAGAGACAAAATACCAGGGAGCCGACATGCTGCACGCTGTAAAAGAGTCCATACCTGAATTCCTCTGAGCGACGACACACCCATGTAGAGAAAGACGCCAATAAAGCACAGGCATTGGTATAAACTGGGGGGGGGGGGGGGGAAGAAAAAAAAAAGAAAGAATGCAATCGTTTCTTTTTCTGTATTGCATTTTCAGTATTACCACCCTCTTCCACAGGCACTGCCTAAAATTGCTTGAAGATTTCCAGCTTCCATTCAGGCTTAGAGATGGGTCAGATATTAACCATTTTTTTGCCATTTTGTGCGCACGAGTGAGCTAAGGCTCTGCTTTAGGCTGAACTTGGGAGTTATCTCTCCTCAGAATAATCCTATTTTCCAGAAAGGTTGGAGGAAAATAGGCGATTTCACCCGTGCTACCCTATGCCGCATTCTCTGGCGGTAGAAGAAACACTTCTGCCTATTCTTGGGGCAACAGGCAAAGGCCACAGGCCTCCTTTTAGCCTAGAGACGAGATTACTTTGTGGGAGGAACGTGCAAGGAAGCCCACGGGGATGACCTCACTGTGTTTAGCTCCTGGGAACGGCTGCTCCGCGGCATTTGGGGAGCAAATTGCAGCCACTAAAGGGCTGCCTGTTTGAAACAGAGCAGATGTGCTCGTCTGAATATGCTCAACTGTAACCCATAAACATGGGTGGGCCTGAAAGACACCCAAAAATTCAAGCAGTTGCGTTGCTTGCTCGCCTCGAGCACACCAAACGGGGGCCTGAAGGGCTGCAAAACCTAACCGAGGCTGGTTCCCACCGTTGGTCAAGCCCCAAGGGTTGGGACCACCTCCTCCTCCTCCGCTCCACAACTAACTACTCAGGCCTGCAGAGAGGGGACTGTTTTTCTGTAACCTCCAACAAGCTCACGGTTGTTGGGTGGTTTGCATTTTCCTCTCACCTTTAACACCGAAGTGAAGAAGACAGAGCAGCCCATGAGCACAAAGATCAGCAAGCCAGTGACTCTCTGCTCTCGTATCCCCAGAAACTTGGGTTGTTCTCCTGGAGCTGAGCAGTCAGACTCTACTTTGAGGCTATTCACGTGGGTGATGGACAGGACGGTCGCAGCCACAAACCAGGGCAGCCCCATCACAGAGCACACCCTGAGCATCACGGCCACCACAAAAAGGTCCAGGTGGTACCCGCATCCTTTCTGCAGGCAGGAAAACAAGAAACAGAGCATCCCATAGCACAAGAGCAAGGATAACGTCGCAAGTCAGACTCAAACCCTGCTCGAGCACAAGTCAACTTCTTCAGAATTCAAAACAAGAAATGGAAACAAGCAAGGGTGTATGCAGGCTTTGCACAAGCACCTGGCATGAAAATCTGGCAGGAGTTCAGACACAATGGATATGCAGAGCTTGTGCATTAAATACTTCTCCAAAAAACAAGAAGCCACAACCCAAAAGCACCAAACCATTTTTTCCACTCACAAAGAAAACTGTACCACTTGCAAGGAAGGTGTGACTCTGAGTTATTCCTGGCAGCGCATCAAAACAATTCATTCCCCACACCTCCTGCTGCTGCCATTTTAAAACAAAAACGCAGTTCTCTATTGCTCCAAGATTAATTTGCTCCTCCAAAAGGTTGCTCATCTGAACTGCCCTGTCACTTGCTCCCTGCATCATCGTTAATCCAGGAGAGCATCCTGCCACGCAGCCTGACCTTGTCCCAAACCAATGCCTTCAGAAAGCATCGGGAATAAGAGCTTCCCCCCAGACCTGCAGCCCAGAAGGGGCTGGAGTCATCTCTCGCAGGCCCTTACCTTCAGCTTGTGCTCCTTCCTGTTCACAATAACGGCACTGATCTGCTGGTCCATGAATATCAAGATGGTGCAGAGCAGAGCTGGGACGAGCGCAGCCAACACCGTCCACCAAGGGTTGGGTCCTATGGGGTTGATGAACCACCCGCGGTCGTCTCTGGTAGGCTGCAACAAAGCCCACACATCAGCATTGTCTCCCAGCCCAGGCACTCCACTGGCTTTCATTTTCCCCTCCCTCCTTGCGTCAGAGCACCTCCCAGCCCTGGCTTCATGTCCCCCTCTCCCGGGGGCTTCAGCAGTGCCAGTCTCCTCCTTGCAAGCAGCTCTAGATACTTCCCCTGTAGGTATCTAGTTTTGGGGCCATCTTCTCGTTTCCAGGAGGAAGCAAGGCACTTGGAGGTGGAAGAGGAGATGGTCACACCACCAGCATCTCCTCCAGACTCAGCCCTGCCCTGCCCCGGCATCACCTTGTGGCACCCCCACGTGCCAAAACACCCCGTTACCTTGAACGCATGGGGGACCTGGAGCTTCGGCGATGGGATCCCAACCACAAAGTCAAGGAGCACCATGATGACGATGGTGAGGAAAACAGCAAAGTCGCTCACTGTGGACCGTACCTGGGGCGAGAAACCAGAGGTGAGAGGGGCATGGCAAACAGGGCCCTAAGGTGAGATGCAAGAGTTGCAGACATCCACAACATTAAGGCTGCTTAACCAAATCCCACCACCCCTCTGAGCACATGCAGCCTGATCCCTTGCTTAGATACTGCTGCTGTGTTTGTCCCTGTGAGATCTGGGGTCAGACAATAAAAAAAAGCTTAACTAGGCCAACAAGGGTTGGTTTAAGTCAAAATCTAAAAATAATAATAATAATATTAAAAATAAGAAAACACATGTCTGCCACTACAGCTACACTCACAGCTACAATGGCAACAAGGCACTGAGGCATCCTTTAGTCCTCAAAAGGAAGCTCCTCATTCGAATCTACTTTCCACTCGAGCACATAATGCGCAGAAGGTAGGGGAAAAAAAACAAACCGAAAACCCCAACCCCCAAAACTTTGGGAAACCTGACTTCCTACTACCTGAGGAGAAGAAAAAAAAAAAAAAAAATAAAACCCCAAAAATCTTCAGTCTGGGGCAGGTCACGAGGCAGGTGGGAAACGCTACGATGATTTTGCACTCATGGAAATGAGTGTGGGACATCCAAGCTCTTGGAGAGCTTGGCCTGCAAGGCCAACGTTTCCCAGCTTGACCAAGGCAGGGCAAATACTGCTTAGTGCTCCAGGAAAGCCATTTTGGGAAACGAGTGCGGAGATGGACACTGGCCACCTCCTTCTACTTACTCTGGTTGGAAAGTAGCGGCTGGTTTTAAACTTCTTCAAGAAGCTTGACAGGGCAAAGGTGGCGAAGAAGAGGATGCAGCACCAGAAAAATACATCAGGGGTGTAGGGGCCGTCGCGTCCACAGGCAGGTCCTTGAAACTCCCCACGCAAATACTGACATTTCTGGAGAAACAGAGCGTCAGGACACAAAGGCAGTGCATGTGCGGCAGGGAAACCTCGCATAGCTAGGGGGTTTTGAGGATCGTGGTCCAAGATCCACGACCCTGTAACTGCTCCTGCCAATGGAGATTTATATTTAATGAGCAGCAGCAGCTGAACAAGTGACACATCGAACTACACAGCGGAGAAATGAGATGTGAGGAGACACCATACGCTAGTAACACATTACAAGAAACACTCATCCAGGTGACACTCTCCCATCAGTTGCTTGCATTCATAGCACTGTGTTTCCTTAACTGCATCTGGCTTCAGTCCTCACATCTTCCCGCAAAAAACAACATGCCAGGCTCTCCCAACCCTGTGAAGAAAACCTCATCAGCTTTCCTAACTAAAAAGTAATTCTTTTAAAAATTATTTTTAAACCTGAAAAGGACTAGGATTCACAGGACTAGCGTCATTACATTCACTTCACAGTCCTCCTCAAAATGGGAGAACAAAAGATAATTGACATGACAAACGCCACAGTTACAGACGTTCCTTCCTGGGGGTGCAGTTCGCACACCTAGGAGCTCATGCCTGCAAGAATGGGTGACGCCAGGCAGCAGCCTCCTTACGTGCCTCTGATCTCAGGAAGAAACAGGTAACATGAATACTTTTACTCCATTTGTATCCTGAGCACCAGAGATGAAGCCCAAGATTTGCCTAGATGACACAGTCAGTTCCTTTAAGGGATGAAATTGTTCGTTTGAGTTTGGCTTCAAGGACTCCCACAGCTGGCGATTAACTAAGAGGTATGCTACAGCGAGGAGCCCGACACACAGACTGCAGGACAACTCATCACGCCAGGCCTCTGAGCTTGCAGTTCTCCGCAGGGCCCGGTGCTGCCTGAGCAGGTGGATGGACTTCCCAGTTCCAGAAATACAAGCTCGTGAATCAAACCCTCCTCAAGCACGCAGGCAAAACTGGCTGCGCTTTAGCGAAGCAAACCAACAACGAGGCTTCCTTTGTTTGGGTGCCTCCTGTCTGACGATGCTCTGGGCTACTTTCTCTTCCTGGCAGCAACAGGAATAAGTTGCTCTCATACCTACCAGCTTCTGACAGAGAAAGAGGATGATCTCGTTCTTGCCTGCTAGGACCAGGGGTGGCAATAACGCAGTCTGCCGAGACTGGAAGGGGATGCCTTGGAGGCGGAAACACGCGGGTGTTCATTACTCCTGGGCACTCGGAATCACGGGAGGAGATGATGCCGAAGGGCCTGATCCGATTCACAAACTGACGCACCTTAGGACTGAAAAGGCTTCTCCTTCCACTAACTTACTTTTCTCTGCAACAACAGCCTCAGGAGAGTAACTTCTCCGTAACCCTTTACACTACAGCAACTACAATACTTAATCCTAATGTACCTTACAAGAAAACTACTGCGGTCTTCTCTACTAGAGGGCCAACGCTGCTGCGCCTGTAAGGAGCGCTTTACGTTTTATTAACCTTTTGAAACAACGCACTAGCTTTCCTTGCAATCGCATTACGTGGGCTTCCTGGGACTTTATATATGCACGTTCGTTTTCTCTGGCTAAATCAGATTTGGAACGCAGGGGTGGCCATCTGAAAACACTGCAAAACATTCTTTTTACATACATCAGTTCTCTGGTGAAGGCAACAACTGAGGAGGATCTTCAGCTAATGTAAAACTGCGAAGCTCAGAGGAGTCGTACTCCAGCTAAAGATCTGCGCACTACTAGGCAGGAATGTCAAATTAAGCAATGCCCAACAGATACAAGTCATTGGACCTTTTCTTTTACAAGTAGGAAAGAAAGGGTACACAGAAAGATAGTGGTCTGTAGAAAATGCATGTAAATCATCAAGATTTCCAAGGATTACTCGAATCGCTTCCTGGAGAGGCCAAAACAAGAAAGGAAGGAAGAATATTAACAAGATAGCCACAATCCCACTGCCAAGTACAGTTTTCAGGCTTGGGAAAAAAAATAACATTACAGTTTGCAGGAGTCATGGAAGAGCAGGTTCCAGATATTTTGCTTTTCCTCCTCCCCTTCTTCCCCCTGCTCCCTCCCATCACCTTAGAGCACGCTGCCCTAACAGATTCACAGAAACTGAAGTGAACGAATATCTTAACCCTGAATTAACATAGAAGCAATACTATGGAGAGTGGAGGTGTGCTTTTAAATTTAACAAGTTCTACATTTAAGAAGCCTCCTCCTTGCCAGCACAACACATGCAAGTATTGACCTGTTTCAAAAATAAACATATTCCCCTTTTTCGGAATATTGACCCAATTCAGTTACAAAGGAACTGTAATTCAGCCCCAACAAACTCCTGCTTTATAAACGGGAAACTTTTTCTAGGAATACCTTTTGTTGGGAAGTGGCTTGCTGAAAAAGGACATGGGCCTGTGGAAAAGTTGTGCGAGCAGAGTTCTGTGTGAAAGAATGTCAGTTTGAGCAACAAGACTAGGCCTTGGCTGAAAATAGCTGGCTTTACTGATATTGGGAGAAAAACAACAGCTGGTCTCGCTGTTATCAGGAGAAAGACAGGGACGGTGTGACCTTGGCATAACTTCACAAGTAACTTTTGAAGAAGTTCTCATGAGAAAGTTACTGAACACGCGTAGCTGCCAACCACAAGTGGGTGTGTTTTAGTAATGAATAAACATTAGCAATGTACCAATCATATTAGGACTAGTAGGCATAATTATCGCAAACTGTATAAATATGAGCTATCCGTGCAAATAAAGTTGAATCACTTCTATCACTCATATTGGGTCGACTTATGTGCATTCCTCCGCCGCTCCAACAAATGGCGCCCGAACGGGGACCGAAGAAAGGGGAATTGGAGCGACGGACACTGAGAAGCACCGGTAGCAGCGACCGGGGGGCAAAAGATTAACCGAACGCTGATCGTCTTGGTTGGTGTGTTAACTCTCGTGCCTGGACCGTCCAAAAGGGGTTCGCCGTCAGTGAGGGCTACTGGAAAAAGGCTGCAAAGACTTTTTAACCGAGGTGCCTTAATCAAGGTAGCACCCAGGAGTATCAAGAAGCCGGCCGGCAATGGATCAAGAGGTAGCCCTAAAATGATTACAGTGCTTTTTAGAAAAGCGGGGAGTAAACTGCATTAAGCAAATTTCGGGGTTAGTCGCGCTGGGTCGCGTTAAGGGATGCTTTAAGAATCCGGATTTATTATTTAAGGAGAGTGAATGGCGTAGATTAGGAGACGTATTATGAGATATGGTAACTGATGATGATAAATCAGCTAAAAAACTAATGAAGCAAGGACAGAAACCTTTCAATTAGTGTGGGTACAGCTTCTGAGCTTAGTACCTGGAATGCTATCGGAACCTCCCTATGGGATGAAATTAGTGACGGGTCTAAAGAAGTTAAAGATCTTGTAACTTTATGGAAATTGATTAAGACAACTCTGTAAGAAATGAAAGCAGATCGTAAAGCGTCTGCGTCTGCTTTTGCTGCTCTCTCTCTCCAACCGCAAGCGAAAGGGAAAAGCGGGGAGAAAAACATAATGCAACGAGAGAGACTTTTTGGAGCTTGTTCGCCTACTCTCGCGCCCTTGACTTCTGCTCCACTCCCTGGGACTGCCGATATTAATCAGCCATCCGACAGTTCCCAAGCCTCCCTAACCGTACGATTAAAGGAAACCCTACAGAATCAGGGAGTGAGTAAAAATCTGCCTACGAAAAACCAGCCCTCAGATACCACCGTTCAACATGAACAAATTATACCTAGCATACACCCTGATTCAAATAATGCAAACAAGGACTTGGCTACTCTAATAATAGAACAAAAAGAGACAATGTTAGAATTGTTAAAGGAAATGGGGAAAAGAGACGGGGAAACCAACCGCACCCGTGACAGACGCGGAGCCGCCTGTAATAGCCGCTGCAGAAGAAAGGCAGAGACATTGGAGGGGTGTAATAACAGATGCCATTATAGAAGGGACTATGCTCTAAGCATTCCCAGTTATTGCATCAAATGGACAGAAAAAATGGGAGGTGTTTGACTGGAAGGTCATTGAGAAATTAAGGAATGCTGTGAGTCAGTACGGAATCAAATCTGCGTTAACTCACCAAATACTGCAATTCATTTTTTCTGCTGATACGCTGATACCTCAAGATATTAAACAGCTAGCACAGTTGATTTTGACACCCGCCCGAATGTTAGTGTTTTTCTGGCAGTGGGAGAAGCTCTGTGATAGGGAACAAGCAACATCACGACAACAAACAGATCCCCTATGGGGAGTACCACGCAGATGCCGATGGGTACTGGACCCTTCGCATCAGGGAACGCTCAGTTACAATGTGTCACTGAGGTTCATCATCTATCACAGATCTTGGCGTATCAAGCTTTTCTTACCGTACCAGACAATATGTACAGCCATGCTTTTACCCAGGTGAAACAGGAGAATACAATTTATGACCACCCTGACATGAACGAGGGCATGAAAGAAAACATGTTCAAAATACTCGCTTTTGAAAATGCTACTGAAAAGACACGCAAAGCATTGTGTACTTTGCCGAAAAATGCAGACATCGTTGATATGATAGAATACACGGATCGATCAGTGGACTCACAGAAAGTAGCCTATGCTGCCACAGCTCTCCAAGGAGCTACAAAGAAACACAAGGCCAGTGAGACACCCTTGGTCAAGTGTTCTAACTGTGTCAAACGTGGACACATTAGGAGCAAATGTACAGGTACTGTTAACAGTAAGTGCTGCAACAAGTGTAAGAAAGATAACCATACCACCAAGAATACAGGAAGAAGGGAAACTTTACACCGACTGCGAAGGCCCCTCGCGCGACGACACGAATGCAAGGGGCTTGAGCTGCCAGCCCTCAGGCAGCCTCGCAACCACCAGATCCGCCACCGCAGGAAGCTCCAGAGTGGATGTGGAAACCGCAGTCAACATAAAGGGACCATTGGGGTTTGGACTTAGTGCATTTTTAATGGGGCAATCTTCAACAGCTCTAGAAGGAATTCTGGTGCTCCCAGGGCTTATTGATGCAGATTATTGTGGGACTGTGAAAATTATGATTCATGTTTTAATCCCTCCTGTTTCTATTCCTAAAGGTACCAGAATAGCACAATTAGTTCCATTCAGGTCGTGTGTTCCGAACCCAGGTGAAGTACAACGTGGAGATGGTGGATTCGGCTCCACAGGGAAACCGCAGGTATACTTTGCCATGGACGCAACAAGAGGTAAACCAGAAAAGGTAGTGCAATTGGAAGGGCCCGATGGAGTTGTTGTCAAGAAACCGATGACAATCAATACAGGTGCTGATGTTATGATTATTTCACAATGCATTTGGCCTCCATCATGGCCATCGATCAATCCAAACTTTGGTATTGCAGGGATAGGGGGCACACAAGCCACCTTAGTAAGTCAGCTACCAATTACATTTGTGTTCCCCGATGGTGAACACATTACGACGTGTCCGTATGTCATGACTACCCCAACTGAATTGTTTGGCCTCGTAGGCCATGATTTATTGAGCCAAATGAAGGCAATGTTAGTGACGCATCCTTTTTAGGAGCGGTCACTGAGGGGTAGCCGATTCTGAAAATTAACTGGAAAACAGATGAACCTGTTTGGATTGATCAGTAGCTGCTAAATTCTGAAAGGCTACTAAAAATACAAGGGTTAGTTGAGGACCAGTTGAGAGCGGGACAAGTTGTTCCTTCTACTAGTCCATGGAACACATCAATATTTACCATTCCCAAGAAAAGTGGGAAGCGGAGACTGTTACATGATCTCAGAGCTGTGAATGTGGTGACGCACAGTATGGGAGCCCTGCAGCCAGGTTTGCCATCTCCAGTTATGCTTCCAGAAGAATGGGATTTGTTAATTATAAATCTAAAAGATTGCACCCAGATGGCGCTGAACGGTTCGCCTTTTCGGTACCATCGATTAACAAGGCAGAACCCTATAAGAGATACCATTGGGTCGTGTTACCGCAATGAATGCGCAATTCCGCCACGATGCGTCAGGTGTATGTGGCCTGGGCATCAGAGCCTGTAAGAAAGCAGTTACCTCAGTAACTTGCCACAGGATGAGATTTTAACTCAATTGCAGGACATCTTAAGCCATCGCGGAGTAATAATCACTCCTGAAAAGGTGCAAAAGGCAGCACCTTGGAAGTATTTGGGGTGGCACATAAATGCTAGCAATGTTAAACCTCAGAAGGTTCAAATAACATGAGAAATTTCAATGTTACATGATGTCCAGAAGCTTGTGGGAGATATCCAGTGGGTGCGGAATCTTTGCGGTATCACTAATGGCAATATGACCCCTCTGGTAGAACTCTTGGGTATGAGAACACTGTGCAGATGAGAAACGGGAAATGACAGAGTTGACCAATTGGTTGCAGCGCCACGGGAGCCTCCTCCAGGGAATCGTTTTCAACAAAGCACGGCAATCGCATGCGTTCTTGCACCAACCCGCTAGGATGTTAGCAAAGCAATTTGACTTACCACTTACTGATGCCCAAGGTATCGTTAAAGCATGCCCTGATTGTCAAAAGGAAGGGCTCGGCTTGGGCTGTGGGGTTAACCGACGAGGTCTTTTGCCATTGCAGTTGTGGCAAATGGATTTCACCCATGTCATGTGGTTTGGTGCAAAGCGTTCTGTGCATGTGTGTATTGATACCTATCCTGCTGCCATGTGGGCCACGGCACGAACTGGAGAAAAGGCCTTACATATTGAATGACATCTTCACGCTTCTTTTGCAGTACTGGGTGTGCCTCAAGAAATTAAGATGGACAACGGCCCAGCCTATGGTTCTACACGATTTGCTCGATTTTGTAATTTGTGGGGAATTCACCACGGTACCGGTATTCCACATCTTCCCACAGGACAGGCTATTGTCGAATGGGCCAACCAAACCCTAAAAGAACATGCTGCAAAAACAAAAAGGGGGAACCCAGGGCTTACTCCCAGAGGAACGATTGGCCAAAGCCTTATTTGTGCTAAATTATCTTAGATTGACAGGTGATCACAAAGACCCACCAATGGTAGTGCATCATGTTCTTTTACAGGCAGAAAGGACGCAACAAAGTACAGGAATCATGGTAATGTATAAGGACCCAGAATCCAGGAAATGGTGCAGATCAGCAGAAGTAAAACTTACTGGGAGATCCTCGCTAAGTGGGACAAGCCATGGCTTCGCACTGATGCTGGACCCGGAATTGTTCCAATGGCGACTGGCACGGCACCGGCGGGTGCTGGAGCCACTGATCTGACAGATTCTAACTAATAGAGTATTACTAGTGGACACGGAGTCCTTCAGAGAGGTTTTCAGAACAGCGTGCCTTATTGTATATAGAACCTGCTTTAGGTAAAAAGTGTGTAAAGCATAATTTGATTAAACATAGTGTGATTACGGGAAGACAGTGTGGGGTAAAAGTTAAAGCCAAAATTAGGGGTAAGGTCTATTTCCATTAATAACCTGGGAACGAGGTTGATTGTGTTTCCACAGATACAGGCCCACGATGGACTCCTGTTCGATTTGCATGACCATCATCATCTGGAGCATCATAGATGATGTGGCAATATGAATACTACCTCAGCCAAAAACTAATGTATAGGTCACCTTGGCTAACATAACAGGTCAAGATTCTCTGTGCCTCGCAACTGTATCGTAAAGCCCATGAACCAATAGACAAGATGGCTATGACTCGTGCAGCGCGCCTGGCCAGCGAGCGCATGCGTCATAGATTGCAACCGAGGCGGACTTTTGGCACCCGCTGGCCACGTGTGCTAAAACCTGTTCCTCTGCAAATGTATAAATACCGGGATTTTCCGAAGAGCATCGGGCTGGTGTACAGTGAGGCCATCGTTGCCTCTGTGGGGACGCCCACGGAAAGCTGGCACCTACCGATTGCTGGGCTGAGTTCGTGGAGCAAGATGGCACAAGAATGTATAGATGGTTCATTTTCCTCATGGTCTGGGTTATTAGGGGTAACGGGTTGGCTCAAAGAATTATGGGCATTATTGTAGTTACTGTGATTTTAACTATTGTAATAGTTTTACCTTGTTCAGCTTATTAAGGAAAATGGCATCCCAAGTTATTAAGCAAGCCTGGATTGCTCAAAAACAAAAAGAGGGAGAAAGATTTAAACGGAGACCTACAGTGGATTCAACCTTGTTGTGGTATTACAAATACAGACTTACAGCCGCTGCTGGATTTATTGTGGGGCAGCGGTACCTTAACTTCTACAAGACAACTAAGTGCACCGGGATGGCAAGCCTTGGCAGCAATTGGACAAAAAAACACCAAAAACAAAAAACAAAAAAACACAACAAAAAAACCCCATCACATCATCCATGTCTGGCAGATACGTTCCTGATTTACCCATAAATTTGAAACCTTATGCTGAGATTGATAGGGAACACACTGACTGTAGTAAGCAGCATGACAGTGACACCGGTGATTGATCCACATCGGTTAACACCATGGGACAGTAAGAATGTTTGGGTGTCACTAGCTAAAGCTATTAATCAAACCTCTTTTTGTGTGCTTATGTATTTTATTAGGTATAATGTTGTTTTTACTGTGTTTAATTAATTGTGTTCACAGATCTTTGCAAAGGGCAATACAGCAGGTGTTAAAATTTTACCTCAATCTATATACAAACAAATAGATTGGCTGAAGAAACATACACAAAGATCCAGCAAGAAACTAGTTGGTTTGATGGAGTGTTACAATCAATATTCGGCGGGATAACACTATGGGTAATGTCATTGATTAAGGAAGCCTTATGATGGTTGGGTATATTGATATTAATCTGTGTAATAGTTAGAATTCCGTATGGGTGCATGATAAAAGGAGTCTCAAAGCTGACACACCAAGCTCTACTCGCACAAAAAGAAAAAGGGGGAATTGTTGGGAACTGGCTTCATGAAAAAGGACATGGGTCTATAGAAAAGCTGTGCGAGCAGAGTTCTGTGTGAAAGAATGTCAGTTTGAGCAGCAAGACTAGGCCTTGGCCAAAAATAGCTGGCTTTGCTGATATCAGGAGAAAAACAGGGACAGTGTGACCTTGGCATAACTTCATAAGTAACTTTTGAAGAAGTTCCCATGAGAAAGCTACGAACATGCGTAGCTGCAAATCACAAGTGGGTGTGTTTTAGTAATGAATAAACATTAGCAATTTGCCATTGTTGTCCAGGCCCATTGCCTTTTCCAGTCTGGCCCATTTCCAGCTTGGGGGTGCTCTTAGGATTAGTCTGGAGGCAAAGATCACACTGTTGTGCGATCACACTGCCTCACCGTGGCGTATAAATTCCTAGCCACAATTTCTCCTATCAGATGATTATACAGGGCTTCTGTTCCCCAATGTCTTTTCCTATGTTCCTCCCCTATCAAATGCCATAATAAGCAAGAGGGAACGATTAGCTTTCCCTGTGGGGTATGAGCCCACCCCTCTTCATTATATGACCCTTCTAAACCTGTAATGAGCTTTTGATCTTCCTTAGTGTATTCTGGCTTACCTTCTAGGGAAATCCACCTATCAGGAATTAAGGCCCCTTCTGTTTTTACCTGTGTTTTGGCCACTTGTTTTGCCTCTCTGTCCGCCAGCTCGTTCCCTTTTTCCAAATCTGAGCTCGCTTTCTGGTGTGCCTTAATATGCATAATTGCTACTTTCTTAGGGAGCTGGACAGCTTCCAGTAACTTCAGAATTTCTTCTGCGTGTTTGATATTTTTCCCTTGAGAACTCACTAGTCCTCTCTCCTTCCAAATTGCTCCACGTGCGTGTACAACTCCAAAGGCATATTTTGAGTCTGTATAAATGTTCACAACTTTGCCCTGGGCCAATTCCAGGGCGCGGGTTAGAGCAATTATTTCTGCCTTCTGTGCGGAGGTGTTCCTGGGCAAAGCCCCCGATTCTATTACCTCTTGGCTGGCAGTGACGGCGTATCCCGCGTGTCGATTACTGTTTAGGACGTAACTGCTTCCGTCTGTGAAGCGAGTTTCCCCGTTTTCCATGGGGCCGTCTTTCATGTCTGGGCAACTGGCGTACGTTGCTTCGATGGTTTCCAAACGGTCACGATGTACCGGTTCTCCTGTGTTCCTGCTGAGAAAAGAAGCTGGGTTGACAGTGTTAGCGACTACAATCTCCACGTCATCCCGCGCTACCAATATAGCTTGATATCTCAGGAATCTTTGTGGAGAGAGCCAGTGTCCGCCTTGTACTGCTGATACTGCGTGAGACACCAGAACAGTCATCTTCTGGCCCAGAGTAAACTTTCGGGCTTCCTGTGTATTTAGTATCACAGCCGCAACCGCCCGCAGGCATCCAGGCCAACCTTTTGCAGTCGTGTCTAACTGCTTAGAGAGGTAGGCAACTGCCCATCGATACGGGCCCAGGTTTTGTGCTAATATTCCCAGAGCAATGCCCTGCTTCTCATGGGAGTAAAGAAGAAACAGCTTACTCGCATCTGGGAGTCCTAAGGCCAGGGCCGACATCAAAGCCTTTTTCGGTAGCTCAAAGGCTCGTTCGGTCTCCGTATTCCACTCAAGGTGTTTCTGCTTAGTGGCTGTCAACGCATACAGTGGTTTAACAAGCAATCCGTAATTATAGATCCACAATCGGCACCACCCTGTCATTCCCAGAAAAGTCCATAACTCTTCTACTGTCTGAGGTCTCCCAGTTTGACATATTGCCTCTTTACAGGCCTGTCCCAAAGGTCTTTGTCCTGCACTAATTTCATAGCCCAAATAATTCACTTTGCCTTGCATTACCTGTGCCTTTTTCTTGGATACCCGGTACCCCTGAAGTCCCAGGAAATTCAACAGACTCGCCGCCCACGTCGTACAATCTTTCTCTGTTTTGGTGGCGATCGGGATATCATCCACATACTGCAACAGCTTCCCCTCCTCAGACGGGGTTTCCCAGGATTCCAAGTCTTTCGCAAACCGATTGCCAAAAACGGTAGGCCTATTCTTAAATCCTTGTGGCAAGGCCGTCCAAGTGAGCTGGGTCTTTCGACCGCTCTTGGGCTTTTCCCATTCAAATGTGAGTAAGTTTTGCCTGGCTTCATGGAGAGGGAGGCAAACGAAAGCATCCTTCAAATCTAAAACACTAAACCAAGTCAATTCAGGTGTTAGTACGGTTAACAGGGTCTATGGGTTCGCCGCTACCGGGTAAAGATCTTCAGTTATCTTATTCACCGCCCATAAGTCTTGGACCACCCAATATGACCCATCGGGCTTCCGAACAGGTAATATAGGGGGATTGAATTCAGACTCACACTCTTTTAATAGTCCCAACTGCAAAAATTTTTCTATCACCGGCCGGATTCCTTCTCTGTCTTTCTTCTTTAGGGGATATTGTTTAATTCTTACCAGCTTTTGGCCTTCCTTGATCCTAACTTCAACAGGTGGAGCACTTTTCGCTCTTCCAGGTGCATCGGTAGCCCATACCCCCGGGTACACTTGCTTTAAGATGTCCTCATTAATGATTCCTTCTAGGGGAAGACTGGTTAAGGTTAGGCTCAATATTTGAATATTTTGCTGATCTTTTACCTCCAGAGTAATTTCTCCCTTCTTGAATACAATTTTTGCTCCCAATGGTTCCAACAAGTCCCTTCCCAAAAGGGCCTTTGGGGAGTTCGGCATATATAAAAATTTATGAATGCCCCACTGTTTTCCTAATTTATATTCTAAAGGTTTACAAAACTATGCCTTTTCACTTTGGCCAGTCGCTCCTTTCACCGTGACATAATCATTCCCCGGGGCATCAAAGCCTGATTCAAAACCGAGTATGTTGCTCCTGTATCTACCAAAAATTCTACCTCTTGTTCTGTTTTCCCTAGCTTAATTATAACCAGTGGATCCGCTAGGGTAGATTCCCCAGGTTCTCGTCAGTCTCCCTTCACAGAGGCTACTGTTCTTCCTGTTTGAGCCCTCTGATGCTCCTTGTTCCCTGGGCATTCCCTCTACCAATGACTGAATTTCTTACACAAAGCGCATTGATCCTTGCCCAGTCGGGGCAAGTCTCGTCTAGGCCCTCTTCCCCTTTCTTCCCGAATAACAGCCATTAATTTCCTTTGTCCTTGCCTATATCCTTCTTCTCTGTTACTAAACACCCTCCGTGCTTTTGTGGTACAGAACAGAGATGTAGCAAGAAAGGAAAAAAAAGAAGGGAGGGAGAACAAAGGGAGAGAGACACAAAGACTGAAAGAAGGACAAAGGGATGGCAGAAGAAAAAAATAGTGATAGGCTACAGGACAGAGATGGAGGAGTTCCAAAAAGACACAGGGAGCATGACAGAACGAGAGTGAGAAACAAGGGACAGGGCAGGACAGCACTGGAGGAAAAAACAACTGTCATTGATAGGCTGTGAGAGAGACATGGAGGAAGAGAGAAAAGAGAAGGGACAGCTAGCTGGAGAGGGGGATACAGTTAGAAAGGATGGAAGAGGGAAGGGAACAGAGAGAAATACAGAAAAGATGGCAAGAGGAAGCAAGGCAGAGGGACAGCAATAGAAGAAACAAGGGACAGGGATCTGGACAGATGAAGAAAAAAGCAGGAGAAACATACAACATGATACGATGGGACAGAAAGTAACACAGAGCGTCAGATGATAATAATGACAAGAGATAGAGAGAGACTATGAAAAGCACAGGAGGTTGGAGAGAGAGAGAGAAGACATGAATGAAAAGAGTAGAGAGCACCACAAAGGGTCAGGGAAAGAGAAGGACAACAGAATAAAAAAAACCCTCACATATTACACACATGTTATCCACTCATCAAGCCCATTTCAGAGTTACACAGTACCTCAGCCCCTTTAAGAAAAGTAACACATGCGCCCGAGCCCATTTCGGCGCCGCACCACGCCCGAGCCCATTTCACGGTTCTCTACCTACAGCTCCAATTTCAAAGTTCTGCAATCACTAGAGGAAGGAATGCACCCCCTTTCCATTAACCCAGCAGCAGCTACATTTACCTCAAGGTATCTACAACTCGCCCTTGGATGCCTAATTCCAACAGACACTTTCACTTACTTCAACAGCTAAGTTTACCTATGGGCACTAAACGCCCATGCTTCCCTCTACGCTTCCCTTTGTGATTACCATTAGTACTGTAATTCCCACAAGGACACATAATTACCTGTCTTTTTTACATTTTATTTTTAGTGCTTCATTTGGTCCATTACTCATTCCACATAGATTCAGCTATGTCAGTATTTCAATCCAATTCTACAATGTACTTTTTCTACAATATATAGAAAAGACTTATGGCCTCACTCGTCAAATATTTGACACTATTAGATTTAGTCCTCTTTTAATCACTATTTTTACAAATACATGTAAACTCCAAAAATTTAGCATTACCTGAAGAAGAAATGCCACTATTTAGTACCTGCAATGCTCTACGGAGTGGTCTTTTCCACATTCCTCGCTCCCATTACATACATCGCTGCACATCCAGAAGTTTTACTCCCTGAGGTGACATTACCGCCATGATCCCTGTTCCCGGGCACCAAACGAGTGACCTCCAATCATCTTGACAGACCGTCCACTTCCACACCTCGACACAAAACCAGAAATCGAAAAATATCATTACATCACAAGCTACAAAGAGCAACCAAATATTTTACAAACCCACCACAGACAAATACAGTTACACTCACGCACTTCACAACCCTGGCCTACTCCATGCTGGCCATCTAGTCCAACTCCCCCCACAAAATCCTCAACTGTCTTCCAAAGACCATCCACCGAACAACATATCTCTCTGTGCTGACTGGCAATTACCAGGTTCCAGGGGAGCGCTCCACAGGAACACCGTTCCCGGGAGCCTTGGAAAAAAAAAAAAAAAAAAAAAAAAAAAAACCAAACAAAAAAATTGCCCTGCCTTTGAAAACCCAGGCCCGAGGCAGACCCCAGTCCAAACATTGGCGATCAACATTGCCTCATGGAGCAGCTGGGACCAGGGAAAAGAAAAAATAAATGGGGCAGGGGAGGACACACCAAAAACCAACCCAATATCCCAGCTGGGGTTTTTTATTCTAAGTTTGGGGTTTTTTTCCTAATTCCCTGAAAAACATCTCAACTCTACATCCAACCTGAAAGGAAAAAAAAACCAAAAAGGCTTAACCACAGAACCCTACAAGGTTAGAGACATTCACAACACACCACTCGTTCAGATCACATGAACGCCAGCCCTCACTCTCAACTCATCCATCATACCGTCCACAGGCCTCAAGAGGCCGTCACCCCGTCTGCAGCAGCAGGGGCCTCAAAAAAGCACCCTACCTGCAAAAACCCGGGCCCCAGCCCAACCTCCTTCCAACCAACCTCCCCACAAACTGCCCTTCTGTTACACCAACATTTCAACACGCACCATCATCTCCACCATCCGTGCATTTTCAACCCGATAATTAGCTTTCACAGTGCCACGTGTCACAGTCCAACCTCCGTAGCGCCATGTCACCTAAACGCAAGGTTCTTTCAAGCACCTCTCGTGCCCTGTCATCACCTGCAAAAACAACACACAAAGCTTGTCAACAGACACTTCATCCTCGAGAGAGAAGTCCTCCACCACTCCCCTACCCTGCTTCCCACCTATTCCAAAAATAACACATCCTCACAGCCAGTGTCCTCCATGACACTTGAAAAAACCAGAGCATCACAAACACAGAGCTGTCCCAAAGTTACCGATCGCTCCAAGACCCATCACGCTGCTACTTAGACCTCAAGGCCTTGACCATTTCTAGAGACTTGCCACAAAGCATCTGCATAAACAAGATGAACACCATTGCCCAGTTCCTGCCTTACTCAATGCTAGTTCACAGTCCAATTGCGATCCCCTCAACTCTGCATGCAAAGAGCCCGAAGTCATTAAACCTTCTACGCTGCCTCTACAATGCCATACAAGACACACACAAACATAGAGCCATGTAATTCACATGCAAATGTAATGCCATACAAGGCAGTACTCTTACCTCAGTCAAGGCAAAACAACTCAGAGCCTTGCCATACCAGACAAAACAGAACAGGGCCAATGCAAGAGACTCTCACGTGACAGTCAATACAAGTACAGACCAAAACAATACAAAACCAATACAGAACCATAGAAGGCAAGGCAGTCTCAGGTGGCAATCCATACAAGTACAGAGCACTGCAATACAAAACACAATGCAGGGCCAGGCAATGCGAGACAGTCTCACATGACAGTCGATACAAATACACAACAAAACACCACAGGGCAAAGGCAAATACAGACCAATACAATGCAAGAAAACTGCAAAACACAGCAAAGCAAAGCAGTCTCATAGAGCCACCGGATGCATCTTCCTTCAGAGTCCACTCACGGACTCAACTCCTTACAGTGCTCTGCTGCCTTCCCCCATCGCTCTGTGGGACACATCCTGTCCCTCCACATCTGAAAAAAAAAAACCCCAAACATATTGAATGAGTCACCTGGATGCAGAGCAAGAGCTTCACAACTCCAGAGGTCTTGATTCCATCTACAAAGACCATCTGGAATGCAGCTACAGCCTGTCATTTTAAAAACAACAACAAAAAAAAAACAACACACAACCAAAAAACAAACAAAAAAACAACAAAAAAACCCAACACACACACCCCCCTGCCCACTGTAGGGTTCAATTATATGGAACTTAGTTACTGGCCCTGAAAGTAGCTCATGGTCGCAAGAGAGTTCCAGACACCTTTGAAGGCTCTGAACAGAACAAACAAGAAGATAGAAGAAGAAAGATCCCAATTAGAAAAACACAGGTGCACATTCCACGATAAAGGGAACTTGGCACAACCGACCTCAATTCAGGGGCTTATCTCGACCAGTTGGACTAAGACAAGTTTTGCATGCTCTAACATAGCCAATTATATCCTGTGTGTATGCACGTGTACAGAGCGAGTATAACTAACTGTATCTTATGTTTCTACGCGTGGACAGTATCGATGTAACCAATCACCGCTTACGCTTGTGCGCGTGGACACCACATGCTTGCGTGCAGCAGCCAATCAAAGCTTCTAAACAACTTAGAGAGTTGTGTAAGAATGATCAGCTAAGCTCAATAAAGGGGCGACTTTGATCATCATACTGGTGTTCTATCATCCGGGCCCCGCACGGAGTAACCCTAAACCCTACACCCCACCAACCAAAAAAACCCAGGGCCAAACTTGGAGCCCATCACGTGCAAGTCTTAACACCTTAGAGACTCAAATCCGCTTCACTGCCCCTCAACAACCCCTGCCACACGGCTCCAATTGTCTCCGTGAAACACTATCGGCACGGCTGTCCACGCAGGCCGCTGATGGCTACTCAAGCCGAGATGACTGTACAACCCTCGCCTAAACGGTCTAGGCACATCAACGTTTCACCCGTAGACTCTTATCGCTGTTCCACCTACCCCTGACTCCACACCCTCCCAGGCAGAGCAGCTCCAAGCCAAGCACACCGTGTGCAGAACGTCACCACGTGGAACGCCACCAACGAGGTGATTCAACGAGAGAGAAAACTCTCAGCAAGAAGAATGACCCCCGGACGGGAGGCGCCGTCGGGCAAGATGACCTACGGGGCCGCAACCGCGAGGCCAGGAGGCTCCACAGCAGACCCAGAGGAGTCAAACGGAGCGACCCGTTACAAGACAGCACTGTCAAAACCCAGACGACAGATGCCCCAGAAGCCTGGCGTCGAGACCTAAGGATGTCAGGATGCGGGGAAGAAGTCCCACTCCGAGAAAACAGACGGCTAGAGAGCAGAGCTGCCGATGCAGGCTGAAAAAATGCTGCCATAGAGCACTGACCGGAACCCGCCAAGACCGATCCATGCTTTAGAGCTCCGAGCGCAAGAAAAGAAGCACCCGATTGGCACCGGGCCAATGAGTAAGAGCATTCAAAACCCTAGGGACAGCACCCGAAGCGCATGCCTCGCTCCTCTGGCGCAAAGCGCGACAAGGACATCGAGACCCGAGGAAGGTCTAAGCGCACAAGACAGACTACACAAACTACACGCCACCGCGGACACGGGCTGGAACTGCCCTGCCCGGCACACACGGGTCTCGTGCTGAAAAGCAACCCGCTCACTTCTCCTGCGCAAAGGCGACTGCTTTGGGACAGCCCTCTCTCCTGCGCTAACTTTAAAACTCCTCCCTGCTATTCCCAGCTTTGTCCCTTCCTCTCAGCCTGGTCCCTCAACTTAGCTTTCAGAGGGCTGAGGGTCCAAATCCATCCTCCACAAAACCACACGGGCTAACTGGGATGTTCCTCAAGGGGAACATTGCTCTTCAACATCTGCAATGAAAAAAACAAACACAAACAAATCAGAAAAGGGAGTAAGCATCCCGCTGGCCAACGCCAACTACTTCCCCAACTCCCCCCTCCTCACAAGTGCCACCGTGTTCACTTCCCCGCTCATTCCAGACTCAGACCCTGCAGCCATCATCACTCGTGGTATCTAAGGTACCGAGAGAAACCACGTTAGCGTGGCACTCCTGAGAAGCCATCGGCCCCACACTCCTCCTCGCTAATCCACAGCTCACCTGAAACGCTCATCCAATTCAAAGATAGCCCACACAGCACCTCCACAACAGAAGGTAAAGGCTGAACCGAGCAGCCCTATAATACTTTGCTATTCAACACCGACCCGGCCGACGACCGCCTCACCTTCTCGGACCGCTCACCGGCATGCAGCTTTTCGGGAGACCTTATAGCAGACTTCACGGTACGTAAAGGGTGCCTATAAGAAACCTGCAGAGGGACTTTTTACAAGGGAGTACAGCCATAGGACAAGGCGGTAACAGCTTTAGTCCTAAGGAGGGTACATTTAGTTTAGGCGTTAGGAAGACGTTTCTCACTAGGGGTGGCGAGGCACTGGAACGCGTTGCCCAGAGAACCTGCGGATGCTCCCTCCCTGGAAGCATTCAAGGCCAAGTCAGATGGGGCTTTCAGCAACCTGGTCTTGCGGACGGCGTCCGTGGGGGAGGGTTGGAACTAGAGGATCTTTATGGTGCCTTCCAACCCAAACCATTCTACGATTCTATGACATTCAAATCCAACTGCAAAACTCCTCTGAGAAGGGCTGGTGAACCCTCCTCCCTTTCCCCAGCAGTCCCAAAACTTAAGAAACCCCTTTTCTTCTCCTCAACTGTCAGGAAAGGAACCCCACTGCTTCCTGACACCTCCTGCCCTCAATCTGCACTCCTGAACCCCCTTCAGTGGCTACTCCTCAAGAGCCGCTCTTCTGAGCAACATCCCAAATTCTGGGGGCACCCCCTAACCTACAGCTCCCCAGAGACTCTGAGCTCTGCTACATGCCCACAAAATAAAGTCAAGTCCCAAGCCTTGTAATCTACGAGGGGCCTGCCACCAGCTGCAAAGATTCTAAGGACAACGTGGCATTCTGCGGGCAATGAGGAAAGGCACCCCAAACCCTGAAGGGCACTGTGCCTCACGGCCCTTCTGCTTTCATCAGTAGTACTAAAACTCCATATACAAATACATACAAGATGCTCACCCTAACCCCTGCTAAACAATGTCACCATCAGTCCCGTTAAGAGAGATAACAACTTACACAGCAGAACTGTTAAAAACCCAACGTTCCTTCTTCAATAAAGTTGGGAATTGCAGGAAAACACAATGCATGAAGAATAATAAAAAAAAAACAAACAACAAAAAAAACCCCAAACAATGCATACTATTAAACCATCTTTCTACCCCTGAACTGATGCAGAAACTGACCCTAGGCCTAGTAGATGTAGAAATAGAACGTATGTTTAGACTCAGTGTATTGCTAAATAAAAGACTCAGGAATTTGTTAGAAGGTTAACAACTGCCTCTGTAAGTTGATTTACGTAGACAAGCCAAGGACATAAAGCACAAGATTCCTGTGTCTGTAATATAAGACAAAATAACATGCCCTCTTTGAGGAGGTATTCTGTTTGATAAGAAAATATGTTCTGTCTCTTGTGGTGACTGAGCCAAAAGCTAGGTGATAAGCAGAGAAGTTGTTTGTGGGGCCCAGAAGGGGATCGTACTGCGCAAACTCGTACAACAAAGTTCAAACAGCGGACAAGTGAGGAAGACTATGGAAGACCACCAGAGGACTCCAGAAGACCACCGAAGACCTTCAACACGCATGCATAAAGGACATTTACATATGCTAATGACTTCTCGGAAAATCAATGAATATGTATATTATTTCTCAGAAATTTTATGAATATGTATGTAAGGCAGGTATTTAACCTATACAATTAGTCCCAGCCAGAAAGCACATTTGGAGGAGCGATCCTCCGTTCTTCCAGCGCTGCAATAAAGAATACTTTACTCCATCACTGAATGCTCATTTCGAGAAACAGAACACTCGAAACGAAATTACTGACCTGAAAAAAAGAAAGGGGGAAAAAAAAAAGCTGCATACAAGTGTGTCGTGGTTTCAGCCCAGCCGGTAACAAAGGACCACGCAGCCGCATATCATGTCTGAATAAATGTGAGTTTAGTAGGTGTATAGGTAGATACACATTCAGAAATGCACAAGAACTGAAAGGAGTAATCTGTAACTGGTAGAATAAGAACGCTGCAATAGCATGCAATGTAAATCAACATGCACCTATAGGGAAGGGAAGGGAAGTACGGAAACATTCTTCTGGATTTAAAAAAAACCAAAATGCAGCAATGGTAGGAAAAGGTACTTGGAATGGCCACTTTCAATCCACTGAAACGACGTCTGCAACAGCAGTAAGAACACTGGCAAACTACCTTCTCTGTTCCACAGGGCCTTGAAACCCATACGCATTGTCTGTTGCCAGTTGCCATTAGGAAACAAAGATATTAAATAGGGCAAATCAGAAATAACTTGAACCAATCCCTCCCACCCAGCTATAAACCAGGACCATATACAGCCCTTGCAGACTACACAAGATCCTGTCTCATTCCAGCCACATCATTAGCATAAGCTGTGCAAACCCATGCAAATCAACAGGTTTTCCAGGCATAAAAGCACACTCCAACAGCAGTTAAGCCACTTCTTACAACTGACAATGGCATACTTCCATCACTGATTATAGCACAAGAACAAAAGAGAATGGGTCTTTATTGTCCTTCATGAACTTGAGGGGCTGCAAGAAACCAGTGAAGTTACAAGCCTGGATTCTGTAATGTCGCTACCAGCATAATTTCCAGATCAAAGATCCGGCCTCCTGTTAAGATCATCAAACATATTTTTGAGTTCGGAGGACAGGTCATCACAACACTATGTTAGGTAGAGTATAAAACCTTATCATCAGAATCTCAGCTAGTTTAAGTCAATGTATTCTGTGTGTTCCGCTGAAGTCAATGAAACTAAACACACTATCATAGGAAAGAGATATTTCAGCACGCCTCAGACCTGGAAAACTATCTTGAAAAATGCCCGTAACTTTTAAACACAAATTCTCTGCACTTCCCACGATCTCTCAACAGCGAGCAGTAGTAAGACCCTAACAGTTACTTGCAACCTATTTCTTGCATAGCATTCATTTTTATTTTAATTTTAAAAGGGGCAACTAATACATAAGATTTTTGCAGCTACTCACAAAAATCAATAAGCAAAGACATTTGTTCCAAGACTTAAATTTCTTGTATAATTTAAAAAACTATCAAAACTCTGTAAAGTAAAATAGATACATTTACCTACTAATGTAGGAAACTACAGACAAACTTCAGGAAATGACCAAAGGTGCAGAGGATAGGCTAATGCCTATTAGCATTAGGTAGAAAAACAAGGTAAAAAAGGTAGAAATGCCTATTAGCATTAAGGTAGAAGAAGAAGAACAACAACAAAAAACCCCCAGAAGTTCTACAGAAAAATGAGTGAGCAGCCCACAGCACTGGCAGACAACAGATTTTTTTATCCCCGCTTCCTCCACCCCTTCTTCTTATCCCCCCACCCCCGTTTTTTTTTAAAGGAAATAATTATTCTATTCTGAAACATATTGTCAGTGATGCAGTTGAAGCCAAAAGTTTAAATGAGTTCAGGAGAGGATTAACCGAATTCTAAGACATGTGCCAACACAACCGCTATAGAAAGCATCTGCATCATGGTGAAATACAAACAGCTGCTCTGAGAACGACACATTATTCTTCACTAAATTTGCCTTTTACCCTGTTGTATAGTTACTAATGTTGAAAAGAGTCACTGCTGTGCAAGAAACTAAAACTTACAGCGCTTCATGCTCGGGAGAGAACTGTGGCCCATCAGCTCGTGGCTGTGAAGTCTTACAACTTAACACGTTGCAGTTGCACACCAACAAGTTCTGAGGCGGACTGCCGACTGTATTCAATAGTCACAGCTTATGTAGGAGGATATGATAAACTTTACTTATTTGCCTTTAACCGATGCTCCAAATATTTTAAAGTCGTTCTTAAAGTAGGTTACTGGTTTGATTACCCTTCATACAAAATCCTCCTTCAAATGCAGGTTTCTCTTCTCTTCTTTTCAGGTTTAAGGCATGAACAGAAATCACACCTGCATCATCACTGAAATCAGTGCCTATTTTTCAATAAACTTTAGCAGCATCAGAATTCGTCCTCAAGTACCGTTCATAAAGCAAATGCTTCATTCTTCAAAACTTTTTTAAGCAAATGTTAGTAATGCTGTACCACAGACTCCCACGCCCAGTCACACATGTTCTTCCCGAGACTGTTACGCAGCTTAGTATTTTAAGAATCGCCATCCTAACTGCGTACCTGATACTACTGGTTCTCCCCTTTTTAAAGTCTGATGTTAAGGAAAAGCTGCAAGTCCTACAAAACCAGGCAGACTTGCTTGTTCTTGCCAAAGAGAAAAAGGTTAAGCATTATTAAAAAATAAGACTATTGCCTACCTTTAAGTATCCATAAAGCTATCAACATGAACCGTACGGTGGCTTGTTAGCATCGCTATTTGAACACGGGCATGCAAAATGTCCTTCAGTTAAATTCCAAACTCTATGAATTAATTGGTGGGCAATTCCCCAAGGATAAAACATCTATCAAAAGCCAACAGTAAGCCAGAAATCTCTTTCCGTTTCATAGGGTAAAAAAAAAAATAAATACAGTGAATCCTGAAAAAAGAAATCGATATTAGACAGGGAACGCCTATATAGTTATAGGGCAAGTAATAAAACATTTAGTGTTTTGATTTTCTTCTTTTTATTTATGTCATCACAATAGTTAGACAAACATGGAAACATTTGCAACAGTAATACTTGGGCCACTTTAAAATCTTGGTAACACTGAAATACAGGTCAGCAAAAGCTAATGATGTGGGGAGGGGACTTTAGGTCTTCTTATTTTCATACACATTCACACACACACACATATATCTATATACACACGCGCACTCCACAACTCCAAAGAGCTATCTTAACTATGTCTGCCAGTAAACGGAAATAGTAGGCAGAAAGGAACCATGTCCATACTAAGACAGTTAGCTGTGTCGTAAAACTGAAGATCACTGCAACCAGTGCCATCTTAAAGAAGAAGGAAAAAAAAAAAAAAAAACCCACCAAAAAACCTGAAAGGAACCATCGCTGTGCATGTCATAAGCATGAAGTTATTTTAACCTGGTGACTACTCTGCTCTATACTTTAAGCATCATTAAGTTTTTATGTATTTTTAAAGTCTAAGGTTATTATTTTAAATGGCCTACTTGTAGTGGCAGTCCAAGTAGCATTCTGGAGAACACCACAGTGCCCACAACTTCTACAGGTCAGTGCAGTCTGATCAAGCACTACATTTCTAGGGGAGGAAAACAAAAAACCACTACCGCTCATTTATTCAATTGAAAAGCTTATTACCTGCACCTTCCAAAGCAACAGGCTACAGGAACACTGAATGCAAAGTAAACCAGACCCATCTGGAATAATCTGACGTCTCAGCTCCAAGTTACACATCTTTCATGTCGTATTTGAAGGGATTAACAGCATTTGGATGACCAGAAACTGTCTTTACAGTGATGTCTGCAGACCTCCGAGTCATAAGTTAAAAATGTCTTCCTAAATTATAACAGTATTAGCACTTCCTCTGAAAGGAGTGAAAAAAACACAACCAGGGAAGGAGGAAGTGACAAAACACCGAGGGTTTTTTTCCCAGAGATAACAAAATCCTGAGAGAACAAGATGCTTGTGCTATCAGAATAAAAATCCCCAAAGAAACAAAAGAGTTTACCTTTCCCTTGGAAAAGTAACCTTTGAGTCAAGATCCGCTCTTTTTCTCTCCCAACCATGAAATCTCTCTTCAGCTTAAGACTGTCTTCTACTGCAGCAGAAATTTAGTGCACATGCTGGAACCTGGACAGAATCTTATTTTAAAAAACAAACAATACAATAGTACTACAGTGGCTAGAAATCTTTTACATATTCTGATGAAAAGACTCAACTTATTTCTAGGAAATAAATTGTTTGGGGCCAAAGCCAACAGATGATGTTCATGTAAGGTTAAATTTTTATTAATTTTTATTTTTTTTTAAATTGATATATTGAAAAAAGCTGGAGAAGGAAGCGGGGACAGAAATGAAAAACCATTCAGGGAGTCAGTGGTATAGACTGTCACCATGCAATATCAATATTGTAATTGCAGATCACATAGTCAGAACAAGCCAGTCAAAAGTAGCACACTCCTTGGGAGAGGGGCGGGAGTCTCTCTCCCCTTGTCTTTCAAGCCAAGACCCAACTAGCAGAAGGCAGCTTTTCTGTCAGATAAAGCAAGGCAAAAGGATCATGTACAGCAACTTCCTTGCAGCCTCTTGCTCCTGAGCACCCTTCTTCACCTCTTTCTTTCTTTCTCTCTTTCTTCTGGTGATGGGAAGGCAAAGCATGTTCTGTTCCTGTGAGCCCATACTGCTTGTCCCTATAGTCACAGCAGGCACCTGTGATTCCTCTCCGAAGACATTTATGCATAGAAATCAGTTGAGTGGTGTGTTACGGAAGCATAAGCTGCAGTGGACATGATTTTGAATCAGTTAATTTTGTGCCCACCATGACAAAATAAAACCAGCAATTTCTTACTTTATAGAAATTCTCCTAAAGTAGTTGTTGCCCCCAACAGCTGTCAAGTTTTTGTATCACAGGAGAACAAATGCAGCCAAAAGAACATTTTCTCCAAAAGGACCGCTCCGAACTACACAAGCAGGCAGGCACAGGCAGCTCCCGATTTAATAAAGCGTATGTACACAGCACCACTTAGTGGTGCAAGCGGAGTCACCGCTGACAGGAATGAGAAGCTTGAACACCAACCTTCCCGCCCCGGCCCCCTGGACACTGCAGCCTGATCTTGACAAATTGACCGCCTGGATAAAGCAAGCTATCTGGCAACTAAAAAGATCCATTGTACTTTTCTGCTCAGTACACCTAAAGATACAGATTCACCCTCGAAATCTCGGCAATTTCTTCAATACCACCAACACTCAGAACAGGTTTCAAATGGCAACGTGGCAGGACAAAGTAATAAATGCTTATCCTTAAGTCTGCTAACTTTCTAAGCCTTTGCCTAGACCTTAAGGAAATGTAAAAACAAACAAACTACTGCAAAGTTCAATACGCGAGCCACGCAAAGTTAAGGCTATCAAGTAGGAACCGGATTACACGTATAAATCACGCAACAGCTACTCTATGACATGGATGTCCTGAACAGATCATCCTCTACATTTTAAGTCCAAGGTACAAACCCTTCAGCTGGCAAATATTCCAAAAACATAAAACCTCTTTGCTTACAGAGCTTACACAGTATTTTTCCCCAGGAAACCAAACGTTCAAGAGGAACAGGAGGCAGAAACAACACTTGCAATTCTGTAACGTCTTCTAGCACCGTATCTGAAAATCCAGTTTCAAGGAAAATAAGGCCCCGAATTTAAAAATAAAACTATTTCCAGTTATTTCCATCTCACGCTGAGCTGTGATTTTACCTGTAAAATAAAAAAAATCAGAACAAGACAACTGATCCATACAAAAAAGGCTCTCCTATCCGGTGAACTCAAACCTCTCAAAAGCAGTAACATCACTGAGCTGGAGCATAAACTGGACGGCCTTAAACACCTCCATCAAAGGATACGGACAAAGTCATCAAGTCCTAGAAGCGGTCCCACAATTTCTGATCGCTCTTCATCACAACATGAACGCGTGCGTGGACCTACGCATTTGTCCACAAGTTCTGTAGATTGAAAGGCACAAGAGTTTGCTTTGTAGAACATACATGTTTTCCAGCAAAAACCTTAACATTGTGGCGGCAAAAAAAGTCATTGCCGCGGGCACTGGTAAAAAGCACAGAAAGAAGGGGGAAAAAAAGAGACAGGAAAAAAAAAAACCCCACAGTAAAAAAAACCGCTTCCTCAACTGCTGCCGGTAGGTACCTCCACAAGTTCCTGTGGCCGCAGGAACACGTTCCCTCCACCGAGAACCTCCCTCCACCTCGGTGCCGCCGGGCTGCAGCACATCACCGCGGGTCTGCCGAGCGCCAACGCTCGTCCCCAGCCGGCCTTTGCAAACCTCCTTTGCCCGGAGTCACCCCCCCCGCTCGCTGCCCGCGCCGGAGACCGGGACGCCCCAGCGCCTCTCCGCCGCCGCGGGCAGGGGCCGCGCCGCTGACAGGCCCGGCCGCGGCTCCCGAGCGGCGGGAAGCCCCGCGGCCTCAGGCGGACGCCTGACTGACGAGCCCGGAGGGCCGCCGCGCCCGCAGCCCCGGCCCGGCGAGGATTTTTCCCTCGCCGGCCAAGAACGCCGGACGCTGCGGCCAGACCCGCGCACTTCACCGAGGCTGCGAAGGCGACGGGCTTCGCCGCCCGCCACCGCGCCGACGCGGGAGGGTGGCGCGGGGCCGCCCGCCCCGGCCCGGCCCCAGCCCCTGCCCGCCGGCTCGGCCCGGCCCCTGCCCGCCGGCTCGGCCCGGCCCAGGCCAGGCCCCTGCCCGCCGGCCCCCCTCGCCCCATCCAGCCGCTCGCCTTCCCTGGCTTCCCGCCGCCTCCGCACACAGCCGCAGCCCCGCGCTGCCCGAGGAAACCCTCACCTGACGGCAGCCGCCACCTCCGCACAGCCCCGCACCCCCGGGGTGAGCTGAGCTGATGGGCTGAGCTCCAATCTCCCCAGAAACCTCTGCCCTGACACCAGAGTCTCTTAAAACAGTTTCTCACCTCTTTTGGCACGTCACAGGATAGTAACCCAAACCACAAGACCATGTCTGTCCTACTTTGCTCTGTTGCAGAAGAATCTCAGCTTGCAAAGCACATCAGTTTTCCGTAACACAGATAACCAGGGTTCACACAGTCAGACTTTTCAGTCAGAAGGCCACAGAAAGAATCATAAAGAGACCGAGTATCTTTTCCTTAAACATCCTGTTTACAGACAGCTATGGTACCTCCAAGTGCTATGAAAGTTACTTTCTCTAAAACTATCTTCCATTTAGTTTTACTTTTTTTTTTTTTTTTTTTTTCCTTTTCTTCCCCTGAAAACAATCTTATAGCTTAATCCTTATAGGATTTTTTTCAAGTTTTGGTTTTTTCTAACAAGTATCAACACATGAACACTCTAAATAGTTTCAGGAAGGTCAGTATTTGCTACAGTTGCACTTGATCCAACATCCCACTTTTTTTTCCACCAAGCAAAGGAGTTCAACCAAGTTTCTTTCAAGAGCCATACAGGAGAAAGTACAGATTCTGCTCTGTCTGCTAACAAGCAGGCAAAGGAGCTGCTACTAATTTGAATACTATACAGGCTCTGCTGTGCCCATTTTCAACTGGGGAAGAAAAATAGCCCTTCCTGTTTCAACATTTAGGTCCACTTTTTCTCATTTGCAAAGCAGATCCGCTGCCTTGGGAGACTGACCAGAATTACCTGGAACAAACATTCTTTTTGCCTAGGATCTGTTTGTTAGTTGAGAAAACAGTCACTACGTCCCTGTGATAATATGACACCATTTCATCACTACATTTCTGTCTCAAGGGGCCCAGCTATATTTTATTTTCCAGCAACACGGTATCTATCCAATTCCTGTCTCTGACTTAAGAGATGAGCAACATGCAATTTCTTCAATGTCTACTTATCACGTGAGGAAGTCAACAAACCTCTTTTCACAGTTACAAGCACTTTTCAAAGATGTGACAGTTCCCTCAGGTCATCAGCTGACCCTGAACAAGTTGGAAAATATAAAAGGATCAATAAATGTGAGAAAGACCTTTGGTATGAGGGAACCCAGACAAACCGGTGCAGCAGCTTTCTTCCCTATTGATTCGAAGAGAATGCTGTTTGGCAGCTGCTTCTACGGATAATCCACAAATTATTTGCTATTCTTCTTAGCCAAAGGGCTAAGGCAGTGCCATCAGCAACTTCATAATATACGCTGAAACAAGAAGCAGGTATTACAGCTCCAAGTCTGAGGAAACAGCATCAATGATTAAGACAGCTCTAACATGGAAGGCCTGGTAAGTGGCAGTGGTATAAGGCACTAGCAGTTTATCAGGGCTCTCTTTCAAATGCTGGCATTTTCTGTGACTTGGATTTTGCCTATTATTATGAGATCATTACATCACCTATCACACAAGTGTAGCTTTGGTATCTTTGAAAGAAAAGCTGCTAGACAATATACAACACAAAGTTAGACAAGCGAGGGCAGTACACAGGGATTTCACAGGCACTCTGGAATTGGGCACCCGACTTGAATTCCTGGCTTTGAAAACCTCTCTCCAAATGACTTACTGTCTTTCACTAAGATCCAGCAGCAGTTCTCTCCTGTGCCTCATGCTCTTCTGTAGCCAGCCAAAGCCCACGGAGCTGCACTGTAAGCTTGAAGGCCAGTGTGCCAGCTGCGTGTCCTATTTCTGTCACCTAGTTCTTATGTACCGTTTCTTGCTAATCAAAAGGCCCAGTGATTCCTCCTCACACATCACACTGGAGTTAGTACATCCAAGCAGTATTTCTGCCGCGCTACATTTGCACGGATTAGCTGCTGAACCCTCCAGATGATGTACTGCTTTTCAAGAAGGGTGTAGTATAACTGGCGAGGGTCTACAGTAAGTCCAAGAGGGTGCTCAACGATGTACAGGAGTCTGACTTCAAAGTATAAATTGAAAAACAGCCGCTTAACTGGAGAGAAATAACAATGTTTAAACTCTAAAAGGTAGCTATAAGGAAGAACTTTTGTGTACATCCACTGCACACAGGACACGGAATCATGGGGCTTAAATTACAACCTGAAAAACTTAGGGTATGTGGCAATCTTTGCAACAGTAGTAATAATTACAGGAAATGTTTAAGAATAAATTAGGCAAGCGTTTGTCAAGAATGGTACAGAAAGTTGATCATTCACCTCTAGAATGAGAGCAACGCTAGACTATCTTCAAAGGTTCTTCTTTCCCCACTGCTGTCCCTCTCCGTATTTCTACCCTCAAACACAAGCATCATCCCCAGCTGTGCACTTACAATTCTATCTGCATATGCACATGTCTAGAGATGCACATTTATTTCTTCGTTACACACAGCTGAAGGAGAGTACTCAGAGGTAAGCCAATTTACATAAACAGCTTTTGAAAGTTAAAACACCTCAGCTTCTTGCAAAACGTCAGCCCAACAGAACACCGGAAGCGGTATGTAAATCCTTATGCCAAAACTGCGTTCTCTTAAATCTTATGAAAACCATTTCTAATGTAAAGCCTGACTTGTCTATTTTCTGACACACCCCTTCTCTGTCATCAGGTACTTATTAGATAGTAAAACAACTGACGGGGCAAACACCATAACTAGCACAATAGCTGACTTCCGTAGCAGTTGCATATCATGTCTGAAGAAATGTGAGTTTAGTAGGTAGATACACATTCAGAAATGCACAAGAACTGAAAGGAGTAATCTGTAACCGGTAGACTAAGAACGCTGCAATAGCACGCAATGTAAATCAACATGCAGCTATAGGGAAGGGAAGGGAAGTACAGAAACATTCTTCTGGATTAAAAAAAAAAATAAAATACGCAGCAATGGTAGGAAAAGGTACTTGGAACGTGCCACTTTCAATCCACTGAAACAATGTCTGCAACAGCAGTAAGAACACTGGCAAACTACCTTCTCTGTTCCACAGGGCCTTGAGACCCATACGCATTGTCTGTTGCCACTTGCTGTTAGGAAACGAAGGCACTGCGATCAGTAGAAGCGTGTAGAACACCAAAAATGAAACTTTTGAATACGTCACATGCAAGATCCTCATTCTCCGTACAGTCTACAAGGTTACACAATTGTAAAATACTTTGTAAGAATGAGAATCCTGACGTTTGCCTTGGACTAAAAAAGTTTTTAAATTCCGTTTCGAGGTTTTTTTCCCCAAGGGTTTTAGAAATAAAAGCATCTTGGTAAAGTGATTTTCACACACTGCACAGACACAAGCAGTGTTTCTCCCACTGCGAGAGGAGTATCAAAATACTCTTATCTAATATGTTATAGACAAGAGTGACCAAGGTCACAGGAGAATCTGTACTTTCCCACTGATTACAAGGAACGGGCCAGCTGCTTTGTGCCTCCTATGCAGCTGGAGCATGCAGTTGCCTGGGAACGTGTTCCGAACTATTGCATCTTAATCACATATACACGTAGGAATACCAAGCTGACCGCTTAGGTTTATCAGCCAAAACAGTTTACAGCAACACAATAGTTTAGAGCAATTCAGGAACTTTAACACTGAATTTAGGTATGCGCTTATATGGTTTGACAAACAGAACTTTTATAAATGAAAGGGAAACAACAGGTGACTTTAGAGCATACAAAAGGTATAGTCTACAAACCAAATATCAATTATTAGCAATGTTTCCCTGTTCAAAGGGCATCATTTAATGTCTCAGACTCAACAAGCATGAACTGACAGACTGTTATGATTTGAAAATTTTAAAAAAGTTCTAATAGTGTGCCCAAAACAGAGCTGTTTCAGTGTTCAGGCTAGACTCGTTGTCTCCAGTAAATACATATCTTAATTCTAACACAGGATAAAAAACGATTTATAAATTTCCTCTTGTAAAAATGAAACTGTTCAATCACCCTGTTCACTCCTATTTAAGATATTAAATAGGGCAAATCAGAAGTAACTTGAACCAATCCCTCCCACCCAGCTATAAGCCAGGACCATATACAGCCCTTGCAGACTACACAAGACCCTGTCTCATTCCAGCCATATCATTAGCATAAGCTGTGCAAACCCATGCAAATCAACAGGTTTTCCAGGCATAAAAGCAGACTCCAACAGCAGTTAAGCCACTTCTTACAACTGACAAGGTCATACTTCCATCACTGATTATAGCACAAGAACAAAAGAGAATGGGTCCTTATTGTCCTTCATGAACTTGAGGGGCTGCAAGAAACCAGTGAAGTTACAAGCCTGGATTCTGTAATGTCGCTACCAGCATAATTTCCAGATCAAAGATCCGGCCTCCTGTTAAGATCATCAAACATATTTTTGAGTTCGGAGGACAGGTCATCACAACACTATGTTAGGTAGAGTATAAAACCTTATCATCAGATTCTCAGCTAGTTTAAGTCAATGTATTCTGTGTGTTCCGCTGAAGTCAATGAAACTAAACACACTATCATAGGAAAGAGATATTTCAGCACGCCTCAGACCTGGAAAACTATCTTGAAAAATGCCCGTAACTTTTAACACACTTCCCACGATCTCTCAACAGCGAGCAGTAGTAAGACCCTAACAGTTACTTGCAACCTATTTCTTGCATAGCATTCATTTTTATTTTAATTTTAAAAGGGGCAACTAATAAATAAGATTTTTGCAGCTACTCACAAAAATCAATAAGCAAAGACATTTGTTCCAAGACTTAAATTTCTTGTATAATTTAAAAAACTAGCAAAGCTCTGTAAAGTAAAATAGATACATTTACCTACTCATGTAGGAAACTACAGACAAACTTCAGGAAATGACCAAAGGTGCAGAGGATAGGCTAATGCCTATTAGCATTAGGTAGAAAAACAAGGTAAAAAAGGTAGAAATGCCTATTAGCATTAAGGTAGAACAACAACAACAACAACAACAACACCACCACCCCAGAAGTTCTACAGAAAAATGAGTGAGCAGCCCACAGCACTGGCAGACAACAGATTTTTTTATCCCCGCTTCCTCCACCCCTTCTTCTTATCCCCCCACCCCTGTTTTTTTTTAAAGGAAATAATTATTCTATTCTGAAACATATTGTCAGTGATGCAGTTGAAGCCAAAAGTTTAAATGAGTTCAGGAGAGGATTAACCGAATTCTAAGACATGTGCCAACACAACCGCTATAGAAAGCATCTGCATCACGGTGAAATGCAAACAGCTACTCTGAGAACGACACATTATTCTTCACTAAATTTGCCTTTTACCCTGTTGTATAGTTACTAATGTTGAAAAGAGTCACTGCTGTGCAAGAAACTAAAACTTACAGCGCTTCATGCTGGGAGAGAACTGTGGCCCATCAGCTCGTGGCTGTGAAGCCTTACAACTTAACACGTTGCAGTTGCACACCAACAAGTTCTGAGGCGGACTGCTGACTGTATTCAATAGTCACAGCTTATGTAGGAGGATATGATAAACTTGACTTATTTGCCTTTAACCGATGCTCCAAATATTTTAAAGTCGTTCTTAAAGCAGGTTACTGGTTTGATTACCCTTCATACAAAATCCTCCTTCAAATGGAGGTTTCTCTTCTCTTCTTTTCAGATTTAAGGCATGAACAGAAACCACACCTGCATCATCACTGAAATCAGTGCCTATTTTTCAATAAACTTTAGCAGCATCAGAATTCGTCCTCAAGTACCGTTCATAAAGCAAATGCTTCATTCTTCAAAACTTTTTTTAGCAAAGGTTAGTAATGCTGTACCACAGACTCCCACGCCCAGTCACGCATGTTCTTCCCGAGACTGTTACGCAGCTTCGTATTTTAAAAATCGCCATCCTAACTGCGTACCTGATACTACTGGTTCTCCCCTTTTTAAAGTCTGATGTTAAGGAAAAGCTGCAAGTCCTACAAAACCAGGCAGACTTGCTTGTTCTTGCCAAAGAGAAAAAGGTTAAGCATTATTAAAAAATAAGACTATTGCCTACCTTTAAGTATCCATAAAGCTACCAACACGAACCGTATGGTGGCTTGTTAGCATCGCTATTTGAACACGGGCATGCAAAATGTCCTTCAGTTAAATTCCAAACTCTATGAATTAATTGGTGGGCAATTCCCCAAGGATAAAACGTCTATCAAAAGCCAACAGTAAGCCAGAAATATCTTTCCGTTTCATAGGGTAAAAAAAATGATACAGTGAATCCTGAAAAAAGAAATCGATATTAGACCGGGAACGCCTATATAGTTATAGGGCAAGTAATAAAACATTTAGTGTTTTGATTTTCTTTTTTTTATTTATGTCATCACAATAGTTAGACAAACATGGAAACATTTGCAACAGCAATACTTGGGCCACTTTAAAATCTTGGTAACACTGAAATACAGGGCAGCAAAAACTAATGATGTGGGGAGGGGACTTTAGGTCTTCTTATTTTCATACACATTCACACACACACACACTCCACAACTCCAAAGAGCTATCTTAACTATGTCTGCCAGTAAACGGAAATAGTAGGCAGAAAGGAACCCTATCTATACTAAGACAGTTAGCTGTGCCGTAAAACTGAAGATCACTGCAACCAGTGCCATCTTAAAGAAGAAAAAAACCCAACAACAACAACAACCAAAAAACCTGAAAGGAACCATCACTGTGCATGTCATAAGCATGAAGTTATTTTAACCTGATGACTACTCTGCCCTCTACTTTAAGCATCATTAAGTTTTTATGTATTTTCAAAGTCTAAGGTTATTATTTTAAATGGCCTACTTGTAGTGGCAGCCCAAGTAGCATTCTGGAGAACACCACAGTGCCCACAACTTCTACAGGTCAGTGCAGTCTGATCAAGCACTGCATTTCTAGGGGAGGAAAACAAAAAACCACTACCGCTCATTTATTCAGTTGAAAAGCTTATTACCTGCACCTTCCAAAGCAACAGGCTACAGGAACACTGAATGCAAAGTAAACCAGACCCATCTGGAATACTCTGACTCAGCCTCAGCTCCAAGTTACACATCTTTCATTTCGTATTTGAAGGGATTAACAGCATTTGGATGCACAGAAACTGTCTTTACAGTCATGTCTGCGGACCTCCGAGTCAAGAGTTAAAAATGTCTTCCTAAATTATAACAGTATTAGCAGTTCCTCTGAAAGGAGTGGAAAAAAAAACCACAACCAGGGAAGGAGGAAAGTGACACAAAACCAAGGTTTTTTTTCCAGAGATAACAAAATCCTGAGAGAACAAGATGCTTGTGCTATCAGAATAAAAATCCCCAAAGAAACAAAAGAGTTTACCTTTCCCTTGGAAAAGTTACCTTTGAGTCAAGATCTGCTCTTTTTCTCTCCCAACCTTGAAATCTCTCTTCAGCTTAAGACTGTCATCTACTGCAGTAGAAATTCAGTGCACACACTGGAACCTGGATAGAAACTTATTTTAAAAAAAAACCCAAACAATACAATAGTATTACAGTGGCTAGAAATCTTTTACATATTCTGATGAAAAGACTCAACTTATTTCTAGGAAATAAAGTGTTTGGGGCCAAAGCCAACAGATGATGTTCATGTAAGGTAAAAAAAAATTTTTTTATTTATTTTTTTTTTTAAATTGATATATTGAAAAAAGCTGGAGAAGGAAGCGGGGACAGAAATGAAAAACCATTCAGGGAGTCAGTGGTATAGATTGTCACCATGCAACCTAAATATTGTAATTGCAGATCACATAGTCGGAACAAGCCAGTCAAAAGTAGCACACTCCCTGGGAGAGGGGCGGGAGTCTCTTCCCCCTTGTATTTCAAGCCAAGACCCAACTAGCAGAAGGCAGCTTTTCTGTCAGATAAAGCAAGGCAAAAGGATCACGTACAGCAACTTCCTTGCAGCCTCTTGCTCCTGAGAACCCTTCTTCACCTCTTTCTTTCTTTCTTTCTTCTGGTGATGGGAAGGCAAAGCATGTTCTGCTCCTGTGAGCCCATACGGCTTGTCCCTATAGTCACAGCAGGCACCTGTGATTCCTCTCCGAAGACATTTACGCATAGAAATCAGTTGAGTGGTGTGTTACGGAAGCATAAGCTGCAGTGGACGTGATTTTGAATCAGTTATTGTTTTGCCCATCATGATAAAATAAAACCGGCAATTTCTTACTTTATAGAAATCCTCCTAAAGTAGTAGTTGCCCCCAATAGCTGTCAAGTTTTTGTATCACAGGAGAACAAATGCAGCCAAAAGAACATTTTCTCTAAAAGGACCGCTCCGAACTACACAAGCAGGCAGGCACAGGCAGCTCCCAATTTAGTTAAGGGTACGTACACAGCACCACTTAGTGGTGCAAGCGGAGTCACCGCTGACAGGAATGAGAAGCTTGAACACCAACCTTCCCGCCCCGGCCCCCTGGACATGAACGATGCCTGGTCTGTCTGTCCTCACTCGCAAAATACCACTACAATGCCTTTACTACAAGAGAGTACATCTGCCAAGCAAAACAAGTCCAAGAGTGCTGAACCTCAAGGCCAGCAGAACCAACGGCTGCTGAGCATCAAACAGATGCATCCACTCTGAAGAGCTTTCAGAATTCTACAGCACTCTACCACATGGTTTCTGGCGACACAGCCTGAAGCAGGGTTTAAACAAATGATCCAGCTTAGTATCTGCCTGTAGTGCAAAGAATAGCAATCTCTTGGCTCACGATTTGGGTTTTATATAGACTTGAGCCATAAACAAATGCAACAGATGTAGAAAAACTGAAGACCGACAGCAACTGGAACGTAACTATTCTTTTTCCACTCCATCAACCCGTTGGAAAACTAACTCACTCGTGCACTTACGTAACTGAGCACAAAGAGAACAAAAAGAAAGGCTTTTATTCAGAAGAAATTAGTGTGTCTTTACAGGAAAGTAACGGTTTCAACTTACAAAACCAGCATCATCATTAGTGATGCACCTTTCCTGAAGGGGAAATCCTTCTCTTTTAGTAAATGTCAATTCCAAGAGCCTGTAAACAAAAACAAACAAGCAACCCACACCATTACCCCACAAAAGCTCTGTTTAGATTACACACACACACACACATATATATATATATATATAAAAAACCCATGTCTTCACAGATGACAATTGTATCAATTTATACTTCAGGTCCTTCTCCTCCAGGAACCACCTATAAAAGACGACGACAATTTTGTGTTTGTGCCATAGGTCCGAGTTTTACAAACCCATACATGACAGTTCTTGCTTTACAACAATTTAGCAGATGGAGACTTCACCGGTAGACCACAAAAGCGGTTTTTCGATTCAATATTATCTTCCTCTCCCAACAGTGGAAGCCAGTTATTGCCAGAGAAGCACAGGACAGAACCTCCAAAACACAAAGAATGTTTAACAAAACACAGAGGAGTTCCTAGATAACAAACATTTTGGTTTTTGTCTTTGGTATTCACCTCAAGGAAATGATTCTGTCTAGAAACACTACAGCTCATTTTTAAAAGGACAAAGAACATCCTTCCTTTCGTGAATAGTTTCTCCAATTGCTGATTCCTCCCCAGACTGTTACGGTACTGGGAAGTTGGTTTCCTCTTTCCAACTTCTATCAGTAAGCAGAGCTCAAAAACTGATAAAGAGCCTGAACCCTTCTACAGGCAGCAGGGAGTCATTTTCCAGGGAAGAAAGTAAAGAACTGAACAACGGAAAAAGAAATACAAAAGGAAAAACATGAATAAGGGAAAAAAGAAGAGGATAACCATTGCTTTTACTGATCCATTCTTAATAGTTAGCTGAGCACTTCTAAAGAGGAAGAACTTTGCTGCTTTCAGGACCGAAGTAAGAAAAAGTCTAAAGCATAGTCTTCCTGACATGGGAGACGTGTCCGCAAGAGAGGCACACGGTCCGATACAGAAACGTATCTACGTCTCGCTGAAAATGTGCACTCTAAGCATCACCAGCTTCTGCTTCAAGCGCAGTATACCACCAGCTTAACCGGATGGTAGTAATTTTACCCCATACAAGAAGTCAGAACACGCGCTATCCTTTAAGGAGGCAGAACAATAACCAAAGCAGAAAAAGGCTTAGAAATTAAGGCAAGATGGCACTTGCTCAGACACACAGTGAGGAGGTGCAAGGTGGGAAAGACAGCAAAATGGAGATTGTTCCTCGTTCACACAGAGCTGATTTCGACTCGAGTTGGTCGTCCTCTCCTCTTCCCACAAAATTAGGAATGCTTTTACGCAGGAAGTCCTGACTTTGTAGCCATCTATGCCGACAAACTAAAAACTATTCTAGGTCTGCTCTTGTGGTATTTAGGAAGTTGCAGAATTCAGCTTAGGGATGCATAATCACAGTATTTAATTACTGTTTCAGTACTGACCTACCTACACCAGCAGATAATAAACTAAAAATCACAGTGCTTCTGATTTGGTGTAAGCCAACAGACCTCCAGATTGTTTTCAGAGCATGTAAAGGTACAGCTCTCTGGGCATCATGGCAATCATAACTGCCAAACGACTTGACAAGCTTGTAAACATCCAAACTGCTGCAAACACATCTATACATACAATAATGGATAAAACGTAGATGCATTCCACCTACACGCTTATGCAGGCAAACACTCGTGAGTTAAAAGCCACTGTATGAACCAGCTTACGGAGCGCTTAACAAAGCCAGTGATTCCCTTGCACACCTGAAGACCAGAAAAACATTCACCAAAATAAAGTTAGGGACATGCTCTTTTTTTTTTTTCTTTTTTTTTTTTTTTTTTTTTTAAACTGTAACGTGTACTAAGACAGCAAGATCACTTTTCCAGCGTCCTTCATACACACATATGCCCCAGAAGCTACTTGAAATTACCTTGTGTAATGGAATTGTCTGGAAAGCTCAGCTTAAAGTAGCTGAGCTCAGTGACTGATTGATTTACAGGTACAGAAAATAAATGCATGCAGCATTTTAACAATGCTGACTTACCAGTGTTATGTTATTTCCATTTAGCAAAATCTGGTCTAGCTTTGTGATTCTTCTGCCCTCAGACGGAGTCTCACTGAAGCAGCGTTAAAAACAAATAAGTAAGCACACATAACCAGGGACAACAGTTCCAGTTTTGATTACAGAATAAATCTCTACATTAAGATGGCAGTTGTTGGAACTAAGAAATGAATTGGCCACGCTGCAGCCTGATCTTGACAAATTGACCGCCTGGATAAAGCAAGCTATCTGGCAACTAAAAAGATCCATTGTACTTTTCTGCTCAGTACACCTAAAGATACAGATTCACCCTCGAAATCTCGGCAATTTCTTCAATACCACCAACACTCAGAACAGGTTTCAAATAGCAACGTGGCAGGACAAAGTAATAAATGCTTATCCTTAAGTCTGCTAACTTTCTAAGCCTTTGCCTAGACCTTAAGGAAACGTAAAAACAAACAAACTACTGCAAAGTTCAACACACAATCCACGCAAAGTTAAGGCTATCAAGTAGGAACCGGATTACAAGTATAAGTCATGCAACAGCTACTCTATAACATGGATGTCCTGAACAGATCCTCCTCTACAGTTTAAGTCCAAGGTACAAACCCTTCAGCTGGCAAGTATTCCAAAAATATAAAACCTCTTTGCTTACAGAGCTTACACAGTATTTTTCCCCAGGAAACCAAATGTTCAAGAGGAACAGGAGGCAGAAACAACACTTGCAATTCTGTAACGTCTTCTAGCACCGTATCTGAAAATCCAGTTTCAAGGAAAATAAGGCCCCGAATTTAAAAATAAAACTATTTCCAGTTATTTCCATGTCACACTGAGCTGTGATTTTACCTGTAAAACAAAAAAATCAGAACAAGACAACTGATCCATACAAAAAAGGCTCTCCTATCCGGCTCTCTTTCAAATGCTGGCATTTTCTGTGACTTGGATTTTGCCTGTTATTATGAGATCATTACATCACCTATCACACAAGTGTAGCTTTGTTATCTTTGAAAGAAAAGCTGCTAGACAATATACAACACAAAGTTAGACAAGCGAGGGCAGTACACAGGGATTTCACAGGCACTCTGGAATTGGGCACCCGACTTGAATTCCTGGCTTTGAAAACCTCTCTCCAAATGACTTACTGTCTTTCACTAAGATCCAGCAGCAGTTCTCTCCTGTGCCTCATGCTCTTCTGTAGCCAGCCAAAGCCCACGGAGCTGCACTGTAAGCTTGAAGGCCAGTGTGCCAGCTGCGTGTCCTATTTCTGTCACCTAGTTCTTATGTACCATTTCTTGCTAATCAAAAGGCCCAGTGATTCCTCCTCACACATCACACTGGAGTTAGTACATCCAAGCAGTATTTCTGCCGCGCTACATTTGCACGGATTAGCTGCTGAACCCTCCAGATGATGTACTGCTTTTCAAGAAGGGTGTAGTATAACTGGCGAGGGTCTACAGTAAGTCCAAGAGGGTGCTCAACGATGTACAGGAGTCTGACTTCAAAGTATAAATTGAAAAACAGCCGCTTAACCTGGAAAGGGCAATACTGGAGAGAAATAACAATGTTTAAACTCTAAAAGGTAGCTATAAGGAAGAACTTTTGTGTGCATCCACTGCACACAGTTACACGGAATCATGGGGCTTAAATTACAACCTGAAAAACTTAGGGTATGTGGCAATCTTTGCAACAGTAGTAATAATTACAGGAAATGTTTAAGAATAAATTAGGCAAGCGTTTGTCAAGAATGGTACAGAAAGTTGATCATTCACCTCTAGAACGAGAGCAACGCTAGACTATCTTCAAAGGTTCTTCTTTCCCCAGTGCTGTCCCTCTCCGTATTTCTACCCTCATCCAATACAAGCATCATCCCCAGCTGTGCACTTACAATTCTATCTGCATATGCACATGTCTAGAGATGCACATTTATTTCTTCGTTACACACAGCTGAAGGAGACTACTCATAGGTAAGCCAATTTACATAAACAGCTTTTGAAAGTTAAAACACCTCAGCCTCTTGCAAAACGTCAGCCCAACAGAACACCGGGAGCGGTATGTAAATCCTTATTCCAAAACTGCGTTCTCTTAAATCTTATGAAAACCATTTCTAACGTAAAGCCTGACCTGACTGGTCTATTTTCTGACACTCCCCTTCTCTGTCATCAGGTACTTATTAGATAGTAAAACAACTGATGGGGTAAACACCATAACTAGCACAATAGCTGACTTCCGTAGCAGTTGCATATCAGGTCTGAATAAATGTGAGTTTAGTAGGTAGATACACATTCAGAAATGCACAAGAACTGAAAGGAGTAATCTGTAACTGGTAGACTAAGAACACTGCAATAGCATGCAATGTAAATCAACATGCACCTATAGGGAAGGGAAGGGAAGTACGGAAACATTCTTCTGGATTAAAAAAAAATATATACGCAGCAATGGTAGGAAAAGGTACTTGGGACGTGCCACTTTCAATCCACTGAAACAATGTCTGCAACAGCAGTAAGAACACTGGCAAACTACCTTCTCTGTTCCACAGGGCCTTGAAACCCATACGCATTGTCTGTTGCCAGTTGCCCTTAGGAAACAAAGGCGCTGCGATCAGTAGAAGCGTGTAGAACACCAGAAATGAAACTTTTGAGTATGTCACAGGCAAGATCCTCATTCTCCGTACACTCTACAAGGTTACACAATTGTAAAATACTTTGTAAGAATGAGAATCCTGAAGTTTGCCTTGGATTAAAAAAGTTTTAAAACTCCGTTTTGAGTTTTTTTTCCAAGGGTTTTAGAAATAAAAGCATCTTGGTAAAGTGATTTTCACACACTGCACAGACACAAGCAGTGTTTCTCCCACTGCGAGAGGAGTATCAAAATACTCTTATCTAATATGTTATAGACAAAAGTGACCGAGGTCACAGGAGAATCTGTACTTTCCCACTGATTACAAGGAACGGGCCAGCTGCTTTGTGCCTCCTATGCAGCTGGAGCATGCAGTTGCCTGGTAACTTGTTCCGAGCTATTGCATCTTAATCACATATACACATAGGAATACCAAGCTGACCGCTTAGGTTTATCAGCCAAAACAGTTTACAGCAACACAATAGTTTAGAGCAATTCAGGAAGTTTAACACTGAATTTAGGTATGCGCTTATATGGTTTGACAAACAGAACTTTTATAAATGAAAGGGAAACAACAGGTGACTTTAGAGCATACAAAAGGTATAGTCTACAAACCAAATATCAATTATTAGCAATGTTTCCCTGTTCAAAGGGCATCACTTAATGTCTCAGACTCAACAAGCATGAACTGACAGACTGTTATGATTTGAAAATTTTAAAAAAGTTCTAATAGTGTGCCCAAAACAGAGCTGTTTCAGTGTTCAGGCTAGACTCGTTGTCTCCAGTAAATACATATCTTAATTCTAACACAGGATAAAAACCGATTTATAAATTTCCTCTTGTAAAAATGAAACTGTTCCAATCACCCTGTTCACTCCTATTTAAGATATTAAATAGGGCAAATCAGAAGTAACTTGAACCAATCCCTCCCACCCAGCTATAAGCCAGGACCATATACAGCCCTTGCAGACTACACAAGACCCTGTCTCATTCCAGCCATATCATTAGCACAAGCTGTGCAAACCCATGCAAATCAACAGGTTTTCCAGGCATAAAAGCAGACTCCAACAGCAGTTAAGCCACTTCTTACAACTGACAATGTCATACTTCCATCACTGATTATAGCACAAGAACAAAAGAGAATGGGTCTTAATTGTCCTTCATGAACTTGAGGGGCTGCAAGAAACCAGTGAAGTTACAAGCCTGGATTCTGTAATGTCGCTACCAGCATAATTTCCAGATCAAAGATCCGGCCTCCTGTTAAGATCATCAAACATATTTTTGAGTTCGGGGGACAGGTCATCACAACACTATGTTAGGTAGAGTATAAAACCTTATCATCAGAATCTCAGCTAGTTTAAGTCAATGTATTCTGTGTGTTCCGCTGAAGTCAATGAAACTAAACACACTATCATAGGAAAGAGATATTTCAGCACGCCTCAGACCTGGAAAACTGTCTTGAAAAATGCCCGTAAATTTTAACACGCTTCCCACGATCTCTCAACAGCGAGCAGTAGTAAGACCCTAACAGTTACTTGCAACCTATTTCTTGCATAGCATTCATTTTTATTTTAATTTTAAAAGGGGCAACTAATACATAAGATTTTTGCAGCTACTCACAAAAATCAATAAGCAAAGACATTTGTTCCAAGACTTAAATTTCTTGTATAATTTAAAAAACTAGCAAAGCTCTGTAAAGTAAAATAGATACATTTACCTACTAATGTAGGAAACTACAGACAAACTTCAGGAAATGACCAAAGGTGCAGAGGATAGGCTAATGCCTATTAGCATTAGGTAGAAAAACAAGGTAAAAAAGGTAGAAATGCCTATTAGCATTAAGGTAGAACAACAACAACAACAACAACAACAAAACCCCAGAAGTTCTACAGAAAAATGAGTGAGCAGCCCACAGCACTGGCAGACAACAGATTTTTTTATCCCCGCTTCCTCCACCCCTTCTTCTTATCCCCCCACCCCCGTTTTTTTTTAAAGGAAATAATTATTCTATTCTGAAACATATTGTCAGTGATGCAGTTGAAGCCAAAAGTTTAAATGAGTTCAGGAGAGGATTAACCGAATTCTAAGACATGTGCCAACACAACCGCTATAGAAAGCATCTGCATCACGGTGAAATGCAAACAGCTACTCTGAGAACGACACATTATTCTTCACTAAATTTGCCTTTTACCCTGTTGTATAGTTACTAATGTTGAAAAGAGTCACTGCTGTGCAAGAAACTAAAACTTACAGCGCTTCATGCTGGGAGAGAACTGTGGCCCATCAGCTCGTGGCTGTGAAGCCTTACAACTTAACACGTTGCAGTTGCACACCAACAAGTTCTGAGGCGGACTGCTGACTGTATTCAATAGTCACAGCTTAGGTAGGAGGATATGATAAACTTGACTTATTTGCCTTTAACCGATGCTCCAAATATTTTAAAGTCGTTCTTAAAGCAGGTTACTGGTTTGATTACCCTTCATACAAAATCCTCCTTCAAATGCAGGTTTCTCTTCTCTTCTTTTCAGATTTAAGGCATGAACAGAAACCACACCTGCATCATCACTGAAATCAGTGCCTATTTTTCAATAAACTTTAGCAGCAGCATCAGAATTCGTCCTCAAGTACCGTTCATAAAGCAAATGCTTCATTCTTCAAAACTTTTTTTAGCAAAGGTTAGTAATGCTGTACCACAGACTCCCACGCCCAGTCACGCATGTTCTTCCCGAGACTGTTACGCAGCTTCGTATTTTAAAAATCGCCATCCTAACTGCGTACCTGATACTACTGGTTCTCCCCTTTTTAAAGTCTGATGTTAAGGAAAAGCTGCAAGTCCTACAAAACCAGGCAGACTTGCTTGTTCTTGCCAAAGAGAAAAAGGTTAAGCATTATTAAAAAATAAGACTATTGCCTACCTTTAAGTATCCATAAAGCTACCAACACGAACCGTATGGTGGCTTGTTAGCATCGCTATTTGAACACGGGCATGCAAAATGTCCTTCAGTTAAATTCCAAACTCTATGAATTAATTGGTGGGCAATTCCCCAAGGATAAAACGTCTATCAAAAGCCAACAGTAAGCCAGAAATATCTTTCCGTTTCATAGGGTAAAAAAAATGATACAGTGAATCCTGAAAAAAGAAATCGATATTAGACCGGGAACGCCTATATAGTTATAGGGCAAGTAATAAAACATTTAGTGTTTTGATTTTCTTTTTTTTATTTATGTCATCACAATAGTTAGACAAACATGGAAACATTTGCAACAGCAATACTTGGGCCACTTTAAAATCTTGGTAACACTGAAATACAGGGCAGCAAAAACTAATGATGTGGGGAGGGGACTTTAGGTCTTCTTATTTTCATACACATTCACACACACACACACTCCACAACTCCAAAGAGCTATCTTAACTATGTCTGCCAGTAAACGGAAATAGTAGGCAGAAAGGAACCCTATCTATACTAAGACAGTTAGCTGTGCCGTAAAACTGAAGATCACTGCAACCAGTGCCATCTTAAAGAAGAAAAAAACCCAACAACAACAACAACCAAAAAACCTGAAAGGAACCATCACTGTGCATGTCATAAGCATGAAGTTATTTTAACCTGATGACTACTCTGCCCTATACTTTAAGCATCATTAAGTTTTTATGTATTTTCAAAGTCTAAGGTTATTATTTTAAATGGCCTACTTGTAGTGGCAGCCCAAGTAGCATTCTGGAGAACACCACAGTGCCCACAACTTCTACAGGTCAGTGCAGTCTGATCAAGCACTGCATTTCTAGGGGAGGAAAACAAAAAACCACTACCGCTCATTTATTCAATTGAAAAGCTTATTACCTGCACCTTCCAAAGCAACAGGCTACAGGAACACTGAATGCAAAGTAAACCAGACCCATCTGGAATACTCTGACTCAGCCTCAGCTCCAAGTTACACATCTTTCATTTCGTATTTGAAGGGATTAACAGCATTTGGATGCACAGAAACTGTCTTTACAGTGATGTCTGCGGACCTCCGAGTCAAGAGTTAAAAATGTCTTCCTAAATTATAACAGTATTAGCAGTTCCTCTGAAAGGAGTGGAAAAAAAACCACAACCAGGGAAGGAGGAAAGTGACACAAAACCAAGGTTTTTTTCCAGAGATAACAAAATCCTGAGAGAACAAGATGCTTGTGCTATCAGAATAAAAATCCCCAAAGAAACAAAAGAGTTTACCTTTCCCTTGGAAAAGTTACCTTTGAGTCAAGATCTGCTCTTTTTCTCTCCCAACCTTGAAATCTCTCTTCAGCTTAAGACTGTCATCTACTGCAGTAGAAATTCAGTGCACACACTGGAACCTGGATAGAAACTTATTTTAAAAAAAAAAACAAACAATACAATAGTATTACAGTGGCTAGAAATCTTTTACATATTCTGATGAAAAGACTCAACTTATTTCTAGGAAATAAAGTGTTTGGGGCCAAAGCCAACAGATGATGTTCATGTAAGGTAAAAAAAAATTTTATTTTATTTTTTTTTTTTTAAATTGATATATTGAAAAAAGCTGGAGAAGGAAGCGGGGACAGAAATGAAAAACCATTCAGGGAGTCAGTGGTATAGATTGTCACCATGCAACCTAAATATTGTAATTGCAGATCACATAGTCGGAACAAGCCAGTCAAAAGTAGCACACTCCCTGGGAGAGGGGCGGGAGTCTCTTCCCCCTTGTCTTTCAAGCCAAGACCCAACTAGCAGAAGGCAGCTTTTCTGTCAGATAAAGCAAGGCAAAAGGATCACGTACAGCAACTTCCTTGCAGCCTCTTGCTCCTGAGCACCCTTCTTCACCTCTTTCTTTCTTTCTTTCTTCTGGTGATGGGAAGGCAAAGCATGTTCTGCTCCTGTGAGCCCATACGGCTTGTCCCTATAGTCACAGCAGGCACCTGTGATTCCTCTCCGAAGACATTTACGCATAGAAATCAGTTCAGTGGTGTGTTACGGAAGCATAAGCTGCAGTGGACGTGATTTTGAATCAGTTATTGTTTTGCCCATCATGATAAAATAAAACCGGCAATTTCTTACTTTATAGAAATCCTCCTAAAGTAGTAGTTGCCCCCAATAGCTGTCAAGTTTTTGTATCACAGGAGAACAAATGCAGCCAAAAGAACATTTTCTCTAAAAGGACCGCTCCGAACTACACAAGCAGGCAGGCACAGGCAGCTCCCAATTTAGTTAAGGGTACGTACACAGCACCACTTAGTGGTGCAAGCGGAGTCACCGCTGACAGGAATGAGAAGCTTGAACACCAACCTTCCCGCCCCGGCCCCCTGGACATGAACGATGCCTGGTCTGTCTGTCCTCACTCGCAAAATACCACTACAATGCCTTTACTACAAGAGAGTACATCTGCCAAGCAAAACAAGTCCAAGAGTGCTGAACCTCAAGGCCAGCAGAACCAACGGCTGCTGAGCATCAAACAGATGCATCCACTCTGAAGAGCTTTCAGAATTCTACAGCACTCTACCACATGGTTTCTGGCGACACAGCCTGAAGCAGGGTTTAAACAAATGATCCAGCTTAGTATCTGCCTGTAGTGCAAAGAATAGCAATCTCTTGGCTCACGATTTGGGTTTTATATAGACTTGAGCCATAAACAAATGCAACAGATGTAGAAAAACTGAAGACCGACAGCAACTGGAACGTAACTATTCTTTTTCCACTCCATCAACCCGTTGGAAAACTAACTCCCTCGTGCACTTACGTAACTGAGCACAAAGAGAACAAAAAGAAAGGCTTTTATTCAGAACAAATTAGTGTGTCTTTACAGGAAAGTAACGGTTTCAACTTACAAAACCAGCATCATCATTAGTGATGCACCTTTCCTGAAGGGGAAATCCTTCTCTTTTAGCAAATGTCAATTCCAAGAGCCTGTAAACAAAAACAAACAAGCAACCCACACCATTACCCCACAAAAGCTCTGTTTAGATTACACACACACACACACATATATATATATAAAAAACCCATGTCTTCACAGATGACAACTGTATCAATTTATACTTCAGGTCCTTCTCCTCCAGGAACCACCTATAAAAGACGACAACAATTTTGTGTTTGTGCCATAGGTCCGAGTTTTACAAACCCATACATGACAGTTCTTGCTTTACAACAATTTAGCAGATGGAGACTTCACCGGTAGACCACAAAAGCGGTTTTTCGATTCAATATTATCTTCCTCTCCCAACAGTGGAAGCCAGTTATTGCCAGAGAAGCACAGGACAGAACCTCCAAAACACAAAGAATGTTTAACAAAACACAGAGGAGTTCCTAGATAACAAACATTTTGGTTTTTGTCTTTGGTATTCACCTCAAGGAAATGATTCTGTCTAGAAACACTACAGCTCATTTTTAAAAGGACAAAGAACATCCTTCCTTTCGTGAATAATTTCTCCAATTGCTGATTCCTCCCCAGAGTGTCACGGTACTGGGAAGTTGGTTTCCTCTTTCCAACTTCTATCAGTAAGCAGAGCTCAAAAACTGATAAAGAGCCTGAACCCTTCTACAGGCAGCAGGGAGTCATTTTCCAGGGAAGAAAGTAAAGAACTGAACAACAGAAAAAGAAATACAAAAGGAAAAACATGAATAAGGGAAAAAAGAAGAGGATAACCATTGCTTTTACTGATCCATTCTTAATAGTTAGCTGAGCACTTCTAAAGAGGAAGAACTTTGCTGCTTTCAGGACCGAAGTAAGAAAAAGTCTAAAGTATAGTCTTCCTGACGTGGGAGACGTGTCCGCAAGAGAGGCACACGGTCCGATACAGAAACGTATCTACGTCTCGCTGAAAATTTGCACTCTAAGCATCACCAGCTTCTGCTTCAAGCGCAGTATACCACCAGCTTAACCGGATGGTAGTAATTTTACCCCATACAAGAAGTCAGAACACGCGCTATCCTTTAAGGAGGCAGAACAATAACCAAAGCAGAAAAAGGCTTAGAAATTAAGGCAAGATGGCACTTGCTCAGACACACAGTGAGGAGGTGCAAGGTGGGAAAGACAGCAAAATGGAGATTGTTCCTCGTTCACACAGAGCTGATTTCGACTCGAGTTGGTCGTCCTCTCCTCTTCCCACAAAATTAGGAATGCTTTTACGCAGGAAGTCCTGACTTTGTAGCCATCTATGCCGACAAACTAAAAACTATTCTAGGTCTGCTCTTGTGGTATTTAGGAAGTTGCAGAATTCAGCTTAGGGATGCATAATCACAGTATTTAATTACTGTTTCAGTACTGACCTACCTACACCAGCAGATAATAAACTAAAAATCACAGTGCTTCTGATTTGGTGTAAGCCAACAGACCTCCAGATTGTTTTCAGAGCATGTAAAGGTACAGCTCTCTGGGCATCATGGCAATCATAACTGCCAAACGACTTGACAAGCTTGTAAACATCCAAACTGCTGCAAACACATCTATACATACAATAATGGATAAAAGGTAGATGCATTCCACCTACACGCTTATGCAGGCAAACACTCGTGAGTTAAAAGCCACTGTATGAACCAGCTTACGGAGCGCTTAACAAAGCCAGTGATTCCCTTGCACACCTGAAGACCAGAAAAACATTCACCAAAATAATGTTAGGGACATGCTCTTTTTTTTTTTTCTTTTTTTTTTTTTTTTTTTTTTTTTTTTTTTTTTTTAAACTGTAACGTGTACTAAGACAGCAAGATCACTTTTCCAGCGTCCTTCATACACACATATGCCCCAGAAGCTACTTAAAATTACCTTGTGTAATGGAATTGTCTGGAAAGCTCAGCTTAAAGTAGCTGAGCTCAGTGACTGATTGATTTACAGGTACAGAAAATAAATGCATGCAGCATTTTAACAATGCTGACTTACCAGTGTTATGTTATTTCCATTTAGCAAAATCTGGTCTAGCTTTGTGATTCTTCTGCCCTCAGACGGAGTCTCACTGAAGCAGCGTTAAAAACAAATAAGTAAGCACACATAACCAGGGACAACAGTTCCAGTTTTGATTACAGAATAAATCTCTACATTAAGATGGCAGTTGTTGGAACTAAGAAATGAATTGGCCACGCTGCAGCCTGATCTTGACAAATTGACCGCCTGGATAAAGCAAGCTATCTGGCAACTAAAAAGATCCATTGTACTTTTCTGCTCAGTACACCTAAAGATACAGATTCACCCTCGAAATCTCGGCCATTTCTTCAATACCACCAACACTCAGAACAGGTTTCAAATAGCAACGTGGCAGGACAAAGTAATAAATGCTTATCCTTAAGTCTGCTAACTTTCTAAGCCTTTGCCTAGACCTTAAGGAAATGTAAAAACAAACAAACTACTGCAAAGTTCAACACACAATCCACGCAAAGTTAAGGCTATCAAGTAGGAACCGGATTACAAGTATAAGTCATGCAACAGCTACTCTATAACATGGATGTCCTGAACAGATCCTCCTCTACAGTTTAAGTCCAAGGTACAAACCCTTCAGCTGGCAAGTATTCCAAAAATATAAAACCTCTTTGCTTACAGAGCTTACACAGTATTTTTCCCCAGGAAACCAAATGTTCAAGAGGAACAGGAGGCAGAAACAACACTTGCAATTCTGTAACGTCTTCTAGCACCGTATCTGAAAATCCAGTTTCAAGGAAAATAAGGCCCCGAATTTAAAAATAAAACTATTTCCAGTTATTTCCATGTCACACTGAGCTGTGATTTTACCTGTAAAACAAAAAAATCAGAACAAGACAACTGATCCATACAAAAAAGGCTCTCCTATCCGGCTCTCTTTCAAATGCTGGCATTTTCTGTGACTTGGATTTTGCCTGTTATTATGAGATCATTACATCACCTATCACACAAGTGTAGCTTTGTTATCTTTGAAAGAAAAGCTGCTAGACAATATACAACACAAAGTTAGACAAGCGAGGGCAGTACACAGGGATTTCACAGGCACTCTGGAATTGGGCACCCGACTTGAATTCCTGGCTTTGAAAACCTCTCTCCAAATGACTTACTGTCTTTCACTAAGATCCAGCAGCAGTTCTCTCCTGTGCCTCATGCTCTTCTGTAGCCAGCCAAAGCCCACGGAGCTGCACTGTAAGCTTGAAGGCCAGTGTGCCAGCTGCGTGTCCTATTTCTGTCACCTAGTTCTTATGTACCATTTCTTGCTAATCAAAAGGCCCAGTGATTCCTCCTCACACATCACACTGGAGTTAGTACATCCAAGCAGTATTTCTGCCGCGCTACATTTGCACGGATTAGCTGCTGAACCCTCCAGATGATGTACTGCTTTTCAAGAAGGGTGTAGTATAACTGGCGAGGGTCTACAGTAAGTCCAAGAGGGTGCTCAACGATGTACAGGAGTCTGACTTCAAAGTATAAATTGAAAAACAGCCGCTTAACCTGGAAAGGGCAATACTGGAGAGAAATAACAATGTTTAAACTCTAAAAGGTAGCTATAAGGAAGAACTTTTGTGTGCATCCACTGCACACAGTTACACGGAATCATGGGGCTTAAATTACAACCTGAAAAACTTAGGGTATGTGGCAATCTTTGCAACAGTAGTAATAATTACAGGAAATGTTTAAGAATAAATTAGGCAAGCGTTTGTCAAGAATGGTACAGAAAGTTGATCATTCACCTCTAGAATGAGAGCAACGCTAGACTATCTTCAAAGGTTCTTCTTTCCCCAGTGCTGTCCCTCTCCGTATTTCTACCCTCATCCAATACAAGCATCATCCCCAGCTGTGCACTTACAATTCTATCTGCATATGCACATGTCTAGAGATGCACATTTATTTCTTCATTACACACAGCTGAAGGAGACTACTCATAGGTAAGCCAATTTACATAAACAGCTTTTGAAAGTTAAAACACCTCAGCCTCTTGCAAAACGTCAGCCCAACAGAACACCGGGAGCGGTATGTAAATCCTTATTCCAAAACTGCGTTCTCTTAAATCTTATGAAAACCATTTCTAACGTAAAGCCTGACCTGACTGGTCTATTTTCTGACACTCCCCTTCTCTGTCATCAGGTACTTATTAGATAGTAAAACAACTGACGGGGTAAACACCATAACTAGCACAATAGCTGACTTCCGTAGCAGTTGCATATCAGGTCTGAATAAATGTGAGTTTAGTAGGTAGATACACATTCAGAAATGCACAAGAACTGAAAGGAGTAATCTGTAACTGGTAGACTAAGAACACTGCAATAGCATGCAATGTAAATCAACATGCACCTATAGGGAAGGGAAGGGAAGTACGGAAACATTCTTCTGGATTAAAAAAAAATATATACGCAGCAATGGTAGGAAAAGGTACTTGGGACGTGCCACTTTCAATCCACTGAAACAATGTCTGCAACAGCAGTAAGAACACTGGCAAACTACCTTCTCTGTTCCACAGGGCCTTGAAACCCATACGCATTGTCTGTTGCCAGTTGCCCTTAGGAAACAAAGGCGCTGCGATCAGTAGAAGCGTGTAGAACACCAGAAATGAAACTTTTGAGTATGTCACAGGCAAGATCCTCATTCTCCGTACACTCTACAAGGTTACACAATTGTAAAATACTTTGTAAGAATGAGAATCCTGAAGTTTGCCTTGGATTAAAAAAGTTTTAAAACTCCGTTTTGAGTTTTTTTTCCAAGGGTTTTAGAAATAAAAGCATCTTGGTAAAGTGATTTTCACACACTGCACAGACACAAGCAGTGTTTCTCCCACTGCGAGAGGAGTATCAAAATACTCTTATCTAATATGTTATAGACAAAAGTGACCGAGGTCACAGGAGAATCTGTACTTTCCCACTGATTACAAGGAACGGGCCAGCTGCTTTGTGCCTCCTATGCAGCTGGAGCATGCAGTTGCCTGGTAACTTGTTCCGAGCTATTGCATCTTAATCACATATACATGGAGGAATACCAAGCTGACCGCTTAGGTTTATCAGCCAAAACAGTTTACAGCAACACAATAGTTTAGAGCAATTCAGGAAGTTTAACACTGAATTTAGGTATGCGCTTATATGGTTTGACAAACAGAACTTTTATAAATGAAAGGGAAACAACAGGTGACTTTAGAGCATACAAAAGGTATAGTCTACAAACCAAATATCAATTATTAGCAATGTTTCCCTGTTCAAAGGGCATCACTTAATGTCTCAGACTCAACAAGCATGAACTGACAGACTGTTATGATTTGAAAATTTTAAAAAAGTTCTAATAGTGTGCCCAAAACAGAGCTGTTTCAGTGTTCAGGCTAGACTCGTTGTCTCCAGTAAATACATATCTTAATTCTAACACAGGATAAAAACCGATTTATAAATTTCCTCTTGTAAAAATGAAACTGTTCCAATCACCCTGTTCACTCCTATTTAAGATATTAAATAGGGCAAATCAGAAGTAACTTGAACCAATCCCTCCCACCCAGCTATAAGCCAGGACCATATACAGCCCTTGCAGACTACACAAGACCCTGTCTCATTCCAGCCATATCATTAGCACAAGCTGTGCAAACCCATGCAAATCAACAGGTTTTCCAGGCATAAAAGCAGACTCCAACAGCAGTTAAGCCACTTCTTACAACTGACAATGTCATACTTCCATCACTGATTATAGCACAAGAACAAAAGAGAATGGGTCTTAATTGTCCTTCATGAACTTGAGGGGCTGCAAGAAACCAGTGAAGTTACAAGCCTGGATTCTGTAATGTCGCTACCAGCATAATTTCCAGATCAAAGATCCGGCCTCCTGTTAAGATCATCAAACATATTTTTGAGTTCGGGGGACAGGTCATCACAACACTATGTTAGGTAGAGTATAAAACCTTATCATCAGATTCTCAGCTAGTTTAAGTCAATGTATTCTGTGTGTTCCGCTGAAGTCAATGAAACTAAACACACTATCATAGGAAAGAGATATTTCAGCACGCCTCAGACCTGGAAAACTGTCTTGAAAAATGCCCGTAACTTTTAACACGCTTCCCACGATCTCTCAACAGCGAGCAGTAGTAAGACCCTAACAGTTACTTGCAACCTATTTCTTGCATAGCATTCATTTTTATTTTAATTTTAAAAGGGGCAACTAATACATAAGATTTTTGCAGCTACTCACAAAAATCAATAAGCAAAGACATTTGTTCCAAGACTTAAATTTCTTGTATAATTTAAAAAACTAGCAAAGCTCTGTAAAGTAAAATAGATACATTTACCTACTAATGTAGGAAACTACAGACAAACTTCAGGAAATGACCAAAGGTGCAGAGGATAGGCTAATGCCTATTAGCATTAGGTAGAAAAACAAGGTAAAAAAGGTAGAAATGCCTATTAGCATTAAGGTAGAACAACAACAACAACAACAACAACAACAACAACAACAACAAAACCCCAGAAGTTCTACAGAAAAATGAGTGAGCAGCCCACAGCACTGGCAGACAACAGATTTTTTTATCCCCGCTTCCTCCACCCCTTCTTCTTATCCCCCCACCCCCGTTTTTTTTTAAAGGAAATAATTATTCTATTCTGAAACATATTGTCAGTGATGCAGTTGAAGCCAAAAGTTTAAATGAGTTCAGGAGAGGATTAACCGAATTCTAAGACATGTGCCAACACAACCGCTATAGAAAGCATCTGCATCACGGTGAAATGCAAACAGCTACTCTGAGAACGACACATTATTCTTCACTAAATTTGCCTTTTACCCTGTTGTATAGTTACTAATGTTGAAAAGAGTCACTGCTGTGCAAGAAACTAAAACTTACAGCGCTTCATGCTGGGAGAGAACTGTGGCCCATCAGCTCGTGGCTGTGAAGCCTTACAACTTAACACGTTGCAGTTGCACACCAACAAGTTCTGAGGCGGACTGCTGACTGTATTCAATAGTCACAGCTTAGGTAGGAGGATATGATAAACTTGACTTATTTGCCTTTAACCGATGCTCCAAATATTTTAAAGTCGTTCTTAAAGCAGGTTACTGGTTTGATTACCCATCATACAAAATCCTCCTTCAAATGCAGGTTTCTCTTCTCTTCTTTTCAGATTTAAGGCATGAACAGAAACCACACCTGCATCATCACTGAAATCAGTGCCTATTTTTCAATAAACTTTAGCAGCAGCATCAGAATTCGTCCTCAAGTACCGTTCATAAAGCAAATGCTTCATTCTTCAAAACTTTTTTTAGCAAAGGTTAGTAATGCTGTACCACAGACTCCCACGCCCAGTCACGCATGTTCTTCCCGAGACTGTTACGCAGCTTCGTATTTTAAAAATCGCCATCCTAACTGCGTACCTGATACTACTGGTTCTCCCCTTTTTAAAGTCTGATGTTAAGGAAAAGCTGCAAGTCCTACAAAACCAGGCAGACTTGCTTGTTCTTGCCAAAGAGAAAAAGGTTAAGCATTATTAAAAAATAAGACTATTGCCTACCTTTAAGTATCCATAAAGCTATCAACACGAACCGTATGGCGGCTTGTTAGCATCGCTATTTGAACACGGGCATGCAAAATGTCCTTCAGTTAAATTCCAAACTCTATGAATTAATTGGTGGGCAATTCCCCAAGGATAAAACGTCTATCAAAAGCCAACAGTAAGCCAGAAATATCTTTCCGTTTCATAGGGTAAAAAAAATGATACAGTGAATCCTGAAAAAAGAAATCGATATTAGACCGGGAATGCCTATATAGTTATAGGGCAAGTAATAAAACATTTAGTGTTTTGATTTTCTTTTTTTTATTTATGTCATCACAATAGTTAGACAAACATGGAAACATTTGCAACAGCAATACTTGGGCCACTTTAAAATCTTGGTAACACTGAAATACAGGGCAGCAAAAACTAATGATGTGGGGAGGGGACTTTAGGTCTTCTTATTTTCATACACTTTCACACACACACACACACATATATCTATACACACACGCGCACTCCACAACTCCAAAGAGCTATCTTAACTATGTCTGCCAGTAAACGGAAATAGTAGGCAGAAAGGAACCATATCCATACTAAGACAGTTAGCTGTGTCGTAAAACTGAAGATCACTGCAACCAGTGCCATCTTAAAGAAGAAGGAGAGAAAAAAAAAAACAAAAAACAACACCAAAAAACCTGAAAGGAACCATCGCTGTGCATGTCATAAGCGTGAAGTTATTTTAACCTGGTGACTACTCTGCTCTATACTTTAAGCATCGTGAAGTTTTTATGTGTTTTTAAGGTCTAAGGTTACTATTTTAAATGACCTACTTGTAGCGGCAGCCCAAGTAGCATTCTGGAGAACACCACAGTGCCCACAACTTCTACAGGTCAGTGCAGTCTGATCAAGCACTACATTTCTAGGGGAGGAAAACAAAAAACCACTACCGCTCATTTATTCAATTGAAAAGCTTATTACCTGCACCTTCCAAAGCAACAGGCTACAGGAACACTGAATGCAAAGTAAACCAGACCCATCTGGAATACTCTGACTCAGCCTCAGCTCCAAGTTACACATCTTTCATTTCGTATTTTAAGGGATTAACAGCATTTGGATGCACAGAAACTGTCTTTACAGTGATGTCTGCGGACCTCCGAGTCAAGAGTTAAAAATGTCTTCCTAAATTATAACAGTATTAGCAGTTCCTCTGAAAGGAGTGGAAAAAAAACCCACAACCAGGGAAGGAGGAAAGTGACACAAAACCAAGGTTTTTTTCCAGAGATAACAAAATCCTGAGAGAACAAGATGCTTGTGCTATCAGAATAAAAATCCCCAAAGAAACAAAAGAGTTTACCTTTCCCTTGGAAAAGTTACCTTTGAGTCAAGATCTGCTCTTTTTCTCTCCCAACCATGAAATCTCTCTTCAGCTTAAGACTGTCATCTACTGCAGTAGAAATTCAGTGCACACACTGGAACCTGGATAGAAACTTATTTAAAAAAAAAAAACAAACAATACAATAGTATTACAGTGGCTAGAAATCTTTTACATATTCTGATGAAAAGACTCAACTTATTTCTAGGAAATAAAGTGTTTGGGGCCAAAGCCAACGCATGATGTTCATGTAAGGTTAAATTTTTATTAATTTTTTTCTTTTTTTAAATTGATATATTGAAAAAAGCTGGAGAAGGAAGCAGGGACAGAAATGAAAAACCATTCAGGGAGTCAGTGGTATAGATGTCAGCACGCAACCTAAATATTGTAATTGCAGATCGCATAGTCAGAACAAGCCAGTCAAAAGTAGCACACTCCCTGGGAGAGGGGCGGGAGTCTCTTCCCCCTTGTCTTTCAAGCCAAGACCCAACTAGCAGAAGGCAGCTTTTCTGTCAGATAAAGCAAGGCAAAACGATCACGTACAGCAACTTCCTTGCAGCCTCTTGCTCCTGAGCACCCTTCTTCACCTCTTTTCTTTCTTTCTCTCTTTCTTCTGGTGATGGGAAGGCAAAGCATGTTCTGTTCCTGTGAGCCCATACTGCTTGTCCCTATAGTCACAGCAGGCACCTGTGATTCCTCTCCGAAGACATTTACGCATAGAAATCAGTTCAGTGGTGTGTTACGGAAGCATAAGCTGCAGTGGACGTGATTTTGAATCAGTTATTGTTTTGCCCATCATGACAAAATAAAACCAGCAATTTCTTACTTTATAGAAATCCTCCTAAAGTAGTAGTTGCCCCCAATCGCTGTCAAGTTTTTGTATCACAGGAGAACAAATGCAGCCAAAAGAACATTTTCTCTAAAAGGACCGCTCCGAACTACACAAGCAGGCAGGCACAGGCAGCTCCCAATTTAGTTAAGGGTACGTACACAGCACCACTTAGTGGTGCAAGCGGAGTCACCGCTGACAGGAATGAGAAGCTTGAACACCAACCTTCCCGCCCCGGGCCCCCTGGACATGAACGATGCCTGGTCTGTCTGTCCTCACTCGCAAAATACCACTACAATGCCTTTACTACAAGAGAGTACATCTGCCAAGCAAAACAAGTCCAAGAGTGCTGAACCTCAAGGCCAGCAGAACCAACGGCTGCTGAGCATCAAACAGATGCATCCACTCTGAAGAGCTTTCAGAATTCTGCAGCACTCTACCACACGGTTTCTGGCGACACAGCCTGAAGCAGGGTTTAAACAAATGATCCAGCTTAGTATCTGCCTGTAGTGCAAAGAATAGCAATCTCTTGGCTCACGATTTGGGTTTTATATAGACTTGAGCCATAAACAAATGCAACAGATGTAGAAAAACTGAAGACCGACAGCAACTGGAACGTAACTATTCTTTTTCCACTCCATCAACCCGTTGGAAAACTAACTCCCTCGTGCACTTACGTAACTGAGCACAAAGAGAACAAAAAGAAAGGCTTTTATTCAGAAGAAATTAGTGTGTCTTTACAGGAAAGTAACGGTTTCAACTTACAAAACCAGCATCATCATTAGTGATGCACCTTTCCTGAAGGGGAAATCCTTCTCTTTTAGCAAATGTCAATTCCAAGAGCCTGTAAACAAAAACAAACAAGCAACCCACACCATTACCCCACAAAAGCTCTGTTTAGATTACACACACACACACACACATATATATATATAAAAAACCCATGTCTTCACAGATGACAACTGTATCAATTTATACTTCAGGTCCTTCTCCTCCAGGAACCACCTATAAAAGACGACGACAATTTTGTGTTTGTGCCATAGGTCCGAGTTTTACAAACCCATACATGACAGTTCTTGCTTTACAACAATTTAGCAGATGGAGACTTCACCGGTAGACCACAAAAGCGGTTTTTCGATTCAATATTATCTTCCTCTCCCAACAGTGGAAGCCAGTTATTGCCAGAGAAGCACAGGACAGAACCTCCAAAACACAAAGAATGTTTAACAAAACACAGAGGAGTTCCTAGATAACAAGCATTTTGGTTTTTGTCTTTGGTATTCACCTCAAGGAAATGATTCTGTCTAGAAACACTACAGCTCATTTTTAAAAGGACAAAGAACATCCTTCCTTTCGTGAATAATTTCTCCAATTGCTGATTCCTCCCCAGAGTGTCACGGTACTGGGAAGTTGGTTTCCTCTTTCCAACTTCTATCAGTAAGCAGAGCTCAAAAACTGATAAAGAGCCTGAACCCTTCTACAGGCAGCAGGGAGTCATTTTCCAGGGAAGAAAGTAAAGAACTGAACAACAGAAAAAGAAATACAAAAGGAAAAACATGAATAAGGGAAAAAAGAAGAGGATAACCATTGCTTTTACTGATCCATTCTTAATAGTTAGCTGAGCACTTCTAAAGAGGAAGAACTTTGCTGCTTTCAGGACCGAAGTAAGAAAAAGTCTAAAGTATAGTCTTCCTGACGTGGGAGACGTGTCCGCAAGAGAGGCACACGGTCCGATACAGAAATGTATCTACGTCTCGCTGAAAATTTGCACTCTAAGCATCACCAGCTTCTGCTTCCAGGGCAGTATACCACCAGCTTAACCGGATGGTAGTAATTTTACCCCATACAAGAAGTCAGAACACGCGCTATCCTTTAAGGAGGCAGAACAATAACCAAAGCAGAAAAAGGCTTAGAAATTAAGGCAAGATGGCACTTGCTCAGACACACAGTGAGGAGGTGCAAGGTGGGAAAGACAGCAAAATGGAGATTGTTCCTCGTTCACACAGAGCTGATTTCGACTCGAGTTGGTCGTCCTCTCCTCTTCCCACAAAATTAGGAATGCTTTTATGCAGGAAGTCCTGACTTTGTAGCCATCTATGCCGACAAACTAAAAACTATTCTAGGTCTGCTCTTGTGGTATTTAGGAAGTTGCAGAATTCAGCTTAGGGATGCATAATCACAGTATTTAATTACTGTTTCAGTACTGACCTACCTACACCAGCAGATAATAAACTAAAAATCACAGTGCTTCTGATTTGGTGTAAGCCAACAGACCTCCAGATTGTTTTCAGAGCATGTAAAGGTACAGCTCTCTGGGCATCATGGCAATCATAACTGCCAAACGACTTGACAAGCTTGTAAACATCCAAACTGCTGCAAACACATCTATACATACAATAATGGATAAAACGTAGATGCATTCCACCTACACGCTTATGCAGGCAAACACTCGTGAGTTAAAAGCCACTGTATGAACCAGCTTACGGAGCGCTTAAAGCCAGTGATTCCCTTGCACACCTGAAGACCAGAAAAACATTCACCAAAATAATGTTAGGGACATGCTCTTTTTTTTTTTTCTTTTTTTTGTTTTGTTTTTTTTTTGTTTTTTTTTTTTAAACTGTAACGTGTACTAAGACAGCAAGATCACTTTTCCAGCGTCCTTCATACACACATATGCCCCAGAAGCTACTTGAAATTACCTTGTGTAATGGAATTGTCTGGAAAGCTCAGCTTAAAGTAGCTGAGCTCAGTGACTGATTGATTTACAGGTACAGAAAATAAATGCATGCAGCATTTTAACAATGCTGACTTACCAGTGTTATGTTATTTCCATTTAGCAAAATCTGGTCTAGCTTTGTGATTCTTCTGCCCTCAGACGGAGTCTCACTGAAGCAGCGTTAAAAACAAATAAGTAAGCACACATAACCAGGGACAACAGTTCCAGTTTTGATTACAGAATAAATCTCTACATTAAGATGACAGTTGTTGGAACTAAGAAATGAATTGGCCACGCTGCAGCCTGATCTTGACAAATTGACCGCCTGGATAAAGCAAGCTATCTGGCAACTAAAAAGATCCATTGTACTTTTCTGCTCAGTACACCTAAAGATACAGATTCACCCTCGAAATCTCGGCCATTTCTTCAATACCACCAACACTCAGAACAGGTTTCAAATAGCAACGTGGCAGGACAAAGTAATAAATGCTTATCCTTAAGTCTGCTAACTTTCTAAGCCTTTGCCTAGACCTTAAGGAAATGTAAAAACAAACAAACTACTGCAAAGTTCAACACACAATCCACGCAAAGTTAAGGCTATCAAGTAGGAACCGGATTACAAGTATAAGTCATGCAACAGCTACTCTATAACATGGATGTCCTGAACAGATCCTCCTCTACAGTTTAAGTCCAAGGTACAAACCCTTCAGCTGGCAAGTATTCCAAAAATATAAAACCTCTTTGCTTACAGAGCTTACACAGTATTTTTCCCCAGGAAACCAAATGTTCAAGAGGAACAGGAGGCAGAAACAACACTTGCAATTCTGTAACGTCTTCTAGCACCGTATCTGAAAATCCAGTTTCAAGGAAAATAAGGCCCCGAATTTAAAAATAAAACTATTTCCAGTTATTTCCATGTCACACTGAGCTGTGATTTTACCTGTAAAACAAAAAAATCAGAACAAGACAACTGATCCATACAAAAAAGGCTCTCCTATCCGGCTCTCTTTCAAATGCTGGCATTTTCTGTGACTTGGATTTTGCCTGTTATTATGAGATCATTACATCACCTATCACACAAGTGTAGCTTTGTTATCTTTGAAAGAAAAGCTGCTAGACAATATACAACACAAAGTTAGACAAGCGAGGGCAGTACACAGGGATTTCACAGGCACTCTGGAATTGGGCACCCGACTTGAATTCCTGGCGTTGAAAACCTCTCTCCAAATGACTTACTGTCTTTCACTAAGATCCAGCAGCAGTTCTCTCCTGTGCCTCATGCTCTTCTGTAGCCAGCCAAAGCCCACGGAGCTGCACTGTAAGCTTGAAGGCCAGTGTGCCAGCTGCGTGTCCTATTTCTGTCACCTAGTTCTTATGTACCGTTTCTTGCTAATCAAAAGGCCCAGTGATTCCTCCTCACACATCACACTGGAGTTAGTACATCCAAGCAGTATTTCTGCCGCGCTACATTTGCACGGATTAGCTGCTGAACCCTCCAGATGATGTACTGCTTTTCAAGAAGGGTGTAGTATAACTGGCGAGGGTCTACAGTAAGTCCAAGAGGGTGCTCAACGATGTACAGGAGTCTGACTTCAAAGTATAAATTGAAAAACAGCCGCTTAACCTGGAAAGGGCAATACTGGAGAGAAATAACAATGTTTAAACTCTAAAAGGTAGCTATAAGGAAGAACTTTTGTGTGCATCCACTGCACACAGTTACACGGAATCATGGGGCTTAAATTACAACCTGAAAAACTTAGGGTATGTGGCAATCTTTGCAACAGTAGTAATAATTACAGGAAATGTTTAAGAATAAATTAGGCAAGCGTTTGTCAAGAATGGTACAGAAAGTTGATCATTCACCTCTAGAACGAGAGCAACGCTAGACTATCTTCAAAGGTTCTTCTTTCCCCAGTGCTGTCCCTCTCCGTATTTCTACCCTCATCCAATACAAGCATCATCCCCAGCTGTGCACTTACAATTCTATCTGCATATGCACATGTCTAGAGATGCACATTTATTTCTTCGTTACACACAGCTGAAGGAGACTACTCATAGGTAAGCCAATTTACATAAACAGCTTTTGAAAGTTAAAACACCTCAGCCTCTTGCAAAACGTCAGCCCAACAGAACACCGGGAGCGGTATGTAAATCCTTATTCCAAAACTGCGTTCTCTTAAATCTTATGAAAACCATTTCTAACGTAAAGCCTGACCTGACTGGTCTATTTTCTGACACTCCCCTTCTCTGTCATCAGGTACTTATTAGATAGTAAAACAACTGATGGGGTAAACACCATAACTAGCACAATAGCTGACTTCCGTAGCAGTTGCATATCAGGTCTGAATAAATGTGAGTTTAGTAGGTAGATACACATTCAGAAATGCACAAGAACTGAAAGGAGTAATCTGTAACTGGTAGACTAAGAACACTGCAATAGCATGCAATGTAAATCAACATGCACCTATAGGGAAGGGAAGGGAAGTACGGAAACATTCTTCTGGATTAAAAAAAAATATATACGCAGCAATGGTAGGAAAAGGTACTTGGGACGTGCCACTTTCAATCCACTGAAACAATGTCTGCAACAGCAGTAAGAACACTGGCAAACTACCTTCTCTGTTCCACAGGGCCTTGAAACCCATACGCATTGTCTGTTGCCAGTTGCCCTTAGGAAACAAAGGCGCTGCGATCAGTAGAAGCGTGTAGAACACCAGAAATGAAACTTTTGAGTATGTCACAGGCAAGATCCTCATTCTCCGTACACTCTACAAGGTTACACAATTGTAAAATACTTTGTAAGAATGAGAATCCTGAAGTTTGCCTTGGATTAAAAAAGTTTTAAAACTCCGTTTTGAGTTTTTTTTCCCCAAGGGTTTTAGAAATAAAAGCATCTTGGTAAAGTGATTTTCACACACTGCACAGACACAAGCAGTGTTTCTCCCACTGCGAGAGGAGTATCAAAATACTCTTATCTAATATGTTATAGACAAAAGTGACCGAGGTCACAGGAGAATCTGTACTTTCCCACTGATTACAAGGAACGGGCCAGCTGCTTTGTGCCTCCTATGCAGCTGGAGCATGCAGTTGCCTGGTAACTTGTTCCGAGCTATTGCATCTTAATCACATATACACATAGGAATACCAAGCTGACCGCTTAGGTTTATCAGCCAAAACAGTTTACAGCAACACAATAGTTTAGAGCAATTCAGGAAGTTTAACACTGAATTTAGGTATGCGCTTATATGGTTTGACAAACAGAACTTTTATAAATGAAAGGGAAACAACAGGTGACTTTAGAGCATACAAAAGGTATAGTCTACAAACCAAATATCAATTATTAGCAATGTTTCCCTGTTCAAAGGGCATCACTTAATGTCTCAGACTCAACAAGCATGAACTGACAGACTGTTATGATTTGAAAATTTTAAAAAAGTTCTAATAGTGTGCCCAAAACAGAGCTGTTTCAGTGTTCAGGCTAGACTCGTTGTCTCCAGTAAATACATATCTTAATTCTAACACAGGATAAAAACCGATTTATAAATTTCCTCTTGTAAAAATGAAACTGTTCCAATCACCCTGTTCACTCCTATTTAAGATATTAAATAGGGCAAATCAGAAGTAACTTGAACCAATCCCTCCCACCCAGCTATAAGCCAGGACCATATACAGCCCTTGCAGACTACACAAGACCCTGTCTCATTCCAGCCATATCATTAGCACAAGCTGTGCAAACCCATGCAAATCAACAGGTTTTCCAGGCATAAAAGCAGACTCCAACAGCAGTTAAGCCACTTCTTACAACTGACAATGTCATACTTCCATCACTGATTATAGCACAAGAACAAAAGAGAATGGGTCTTAATTGTCCTTCATGAACTTGAGGGGCTGCAAGAAACCAGTGAAGTTACAAGCCTGGATTCTGTAATGTCGCGACCAGCATAATTTCCAGATCAAAGATCCGGCCTCCTGTTAAGATCATCAAACATATTTTTGAGTTCGGGGGACAGGTCATCACAACACTATGTTAGGTAGAGTATAAAACCTTATCATCAGAATCTCAGCTAGTTTAAGTCAATGTATTCTGTGTGTTCCGCTGAAGTCAATGAAACTAAACACACTATCATAGGAAAGAGATATTTCAGCACGCCTCAGACCTGGAAAACTATCTTGAAAAATGCCCGTAACTTTTAACACGCTTCCCACGATCTCTCAACAGCGAGCAGTAGTAAGACCCTAACAGTTACTTGCAACCTATTTCTTGCATAGCATTCATTTTTATTTTCATTTTAAAAGGGGCAACTAATACATAAGATTTTTGCAGCTACTCACAAAAATCAATAAGCAAAGACATTTGTTCCAAGACTTAAATTTCTTGTATAATTTAAAAAACTAGCAAAGCTCTGTAAAGTAAAATAGATACATTTACCTACTAATGTAGGAAACTACAGACAAACTTCAGGAAATGACCAAAGGTGCAGAGGATAGGCTAATGCCTATTAGCATTAGGTAGAAAAACAAGGTAAAAAAGGTAGAAATGCCTATTAGCATTAAGGTAGAACAACAACAACAACAACAACAAAACCCCAGAAGTTCTACAGAAAAATGAGTGAGCAGCCCACAGCACTGGCAGACAACAGATTTTTTTATCCCCGCTTCCTCCACCCCTTCTTCTTATCCCCCCACCCCCGTTTTTTTTTAAAGGAAATAATTATTCTATTCTGAAACATATTGTCAGTGATGCAGTTGAAGCCAAAAGTTTAAATGAGTTCAGGAGAGGATTAACCGAATTCTAAGACATGTGCCAACACAACCGCTATAGAAAGCATCTGCATCACGGTGAAATGCAAACAGCTACTCTGAGAACGACACATTATTCTTCACTAAATTTGCCTTTTACCCTGTTGTATAGTTACTAATGTTGAAAAGAGTCACTGCTGTGCAAGAAACTAAAACTTACAGCGCTTCATGCTGGGAGAGAACTGTGGCCCATCAGCTCGTGGCTGTGAAGCCTTACAACTTAACACGTTGCAGTTGCACACCAACAAGTTCTGAGGCGGACTGCTGACTGTATTCAATAGTCACAGCTTAGGTAGGAGGATATGATAAACTTGACTTATTTGCCTTTAACCGATGCTCCAAATATTTTAAAGTCGTTCTTAAAGCAGGTTACTGGTTTGATTACCCTTCATACAAAATCCTCCTTCAAATGCAGGTTTCTCTTCTCTTCTTTTCAGATTTAAGGCATGAACAGAAACCACACCTGCATCATCACTGAAATCAGTGCCTATTTTTCAATAAACTTTAGCAGCAGCATCAGAATTCGTCCTCAAGTACCGTTCATAAAGCAAATGCTTCATTCTTCAAAACTTTTTTTAGCAAAGGTTAGTAATGCTGTACCACAGACTCTCACGCCCAGTCACGCATGTTCTTCCCGAGACTGTTACGCAGCTTAGTATTTTAAGAATCGCCATCCTAACTGCATACCTGATACTACTGGTTCTCCCCTTTTTAAAGTCTGATGTTAAGGAAAAGCTGCAAGTCCTACAAAACCAGGCAGACTTGCTTGTTCTTGCCAAAGAGAAAAAGGTTAAGCATTATTAAAAAATAAGACTATTGCCTACCTTTAAGTATCCATAAAGCTATCAACACGAACCGTATGGCGGCTTGTTAGCATCGCTATTTGAACACGGGCATGCAAAATGTCCTTCAGTTAAATTCCAAACTCTATGAATTAATTGGTGGGCAATTCCCCAAGGATAAAACGTCTATCAAAAGCCAACAGTAAGCCAGAAATATCTTTCCGTTTCATAGGGTAAAAAAAATGATACAGTGAATCCTGAAAAAAGAAATCGATATTAGACCGGGAACGCCTATATAGTTATAGGGCAAGTAATAAAACATTTAGTGTTTTGATTTTCTTTTTTTTATTTATGTCATCACAATAGTTAGACAAACATGGAAACATTTGCAACAGCAATACTTGGGCCACTTTAAAATCTTGGTAACACTGAAATACAGGGCAGCAAAAACTAATGATGTGGGGAGGGGACTTTAGGTCTTCTTATTTTCATACACATTCACACACACACACATATATCTATACACACACGCGCACTCCACAACTCCAAAGAGCTATCTTAACTATGTCTGCCAGTAAACGGAAATAGTAGGCAGAAAGGAACCATATCCATACTAAGACAGTTAGCTGTGTCGTAAAACTGAAGATCACTGCAACCAGTGCCATCTTAAAGAAGAAGGAGAAAAAAAAAAAAAAAAAAACCAACACCAAAAAACCTGAAAGGAACCATCGCTGTGCATGTCATAAGCATGAAGTTATTTTAACCTGATGACTACTCTGCTCTATACTTTAAGCATCGTGAAGTTTTTATGTGTTTTTAAGGTCTAAGGTTACTATTTTAAATGACCTACTTGTAGCGGCAGCCCAAGTAGCATTCTGGAGAACACCACAGTGCCCACAACTTCTACAGGTCAGTGCAGTCTGATCAAGCACTACATTTCTAGGGGAGGAAAACAAAAAACCACTACCGCTCATTTATTCAATTGAAAAGCTTATTACCTGCACCTTCCAAAGCAACAGGCTACAGGAACACTGAATGCAAAGTAAACCAGACCCATCTGGAATACTCTGACTCAGCCTCAGCTCCAAGTTACACATCTTTCATTTCGTATTTTAAGGGATTAACAGCATTTGGATGCACAGAAACTGTCTTTACAGTCATGTCTGCGGACCTCCGAGTCAACAGTTAAAAATGTCTTCCTAAATTATAACAGTATTAGCAGTTCCTCTGAAAGGAGTGGAAAAAAAACCCACAACCAGGGAAGGAGGAAAGTGACACAAAACCAAGGTTTTTTTCCAGAGATAACAAAATCCTGAGAGAACAAGATGCTTGTGCTATCAGAATAAAAATCCCCAAAGAAACAAAAGAGTTTACCTTTCCCTTGGAAAAGTTACCTTTGAGTCAAGATCTGCTCTTTTTCTCTCCCAACCATGAAATCTCTCTTCAGCTTAAGACTGTCATCTACTGCAGTAGAAATTCAGTGCACACACTGGAACCTGGATAGAAACTTATTTAAAAAAAAACAACAAACAATACAATAGTATTACAGTGGCTAGAAATCTTTTACATATTCTGATGAAAAGACTCAACTTATTTCTAGGAAATAAAGTGTTTGGGGCCAAAGCCAACGCATGATGTTCATGTAAGGTTAAATTTTTATTAATTTTTTTCTTTTTTTAAATTGATATATTGAAAAAAGCTGGAGAAGGAAGCAGGGACAGAAATGAAAAACCATTCAGGGAGTCAGTGGTATAGATGTCAGCACGCAACCTAAATATTGTAATTGCAGATCGCATAGTCAGAACAAGCCAGTCAAAAGTAGCACACTCCCTGGGAGAGGGGCGGGAGTCTCTTCCCCCTTGTCTTTCAAGCCAAGACCCAACTAGCAGAAGGCAGCTTTTCTGTCAGATAAAGCAAGGCAAAAGGATCACGTACAGCAACTTCCTTGCAGCCTCTTGCTCCTGAGCACCCTTCTTCACCTCTTTTCTTTCTTTCTCTCTTTCTTCTGGTGATGGGAAGGCAAAGCATGTTCTGTTCCTGTGAGCCCATACTGCTTGTCCCTATAGTCACAGCAGGCACCTGTGATTCCTCTCCGAAGACATTTACGCATAGAAATCAGTTCAGTGGTGTGTTACGGAAGCATAAGCTGCAGTGGACGTGATTTTGAATCAGTTATTGTTTTGCCCATCATGACAAAATAAAACCAGCAATTTCTTACTTTATAGAAATCCTCCTAAAGTAGTAGTTGCCCCCAATCGCTGTCAAGTTTTTGTATCACAGGAGAACAAATGCAGCCAAAAGAACATTTTCTCTAAAAGGACCGCTCCGAACTACACAAGCAGGCAGGCACAGGCAGCTCCCAATTTAGTTAAGGGTACGTACACAGCACCACTTAGTGGTGCAAGCGGAGTCACCGCTGACAGGAATGAGAAGCTTGAACACCAACCTTCCCGCCCCGGCCCCCTGGACATGAACGATGCCTGGTCTGTCTGTCCTCACTCGCAAAATACCACTACAATGCCTTTACTACAAGAGAGTACATCTGCCAAGCAAAACAAGTCCAAGAGTGCTGAACCTCAAGGCCAGCAGAACCAACGGCTGCTGAGCATCAAACAGATGCATCCACTCTGAAGAGCTTTCAGAATTCTGCAGCACTCTACCACACGGTTTCTGGCGACACAGCCTGAAGCAGGGTTTAAACAAATGATCCAGCTTAGTATCTGCCTGTAGTGCAAAGAATAGCAATCTCTTGGCTCACGATTTGGGTTTTATATAGACTTGAGCCATAAACAAATGCAACAGATGTAGAAAAACTGAAGACCGACAGCAACTGGAACGTAACTATTCTTTTTCCACTCCATCAACCCGTTGGAAAACTAACTCCCTCGTGCACTTACGTAACTGAGCACAAAGAGAACAAAAAGAAAGGCTTTTATTCAGAAGAAATTAGTGTGTCTTTACAGGAAAGTAACGGTTTCAACTTACAAAACCAGCATCATCATTAGTGATGCACCTTTCCTGAAGGGGAAATCCTTCTCTTTTAGCAAATGCCAATTCCAAGAGTCTGTAAACAAAAACAAACAAGCAACCCACACCATTACCCCACAAAAGCTCTGTTTAGATTACACACACACACACACACACACACACATATATATATATATATATATATAAAAAACCCATGTCTTCACAGATGACAACTGTATCAATTTATACTTCAGGTCCTTCTCCTCCAGGAACCACCTATAAAAGACGACGACAATTTTGTGTTTGTGCCATAGGTCCGAGTTTTACAAACCCATACATGACAGTTCTTGCTTCACAACAATTTAGCAGATGGAGACTTCACCGGTAGACCACAAAAGCGGTTTTTCGATTCAATATTATCTTCCTCTCCCAACAGTGGAAGCCAGTTATTGCCAGAGAAGCACAGGACAGAACCTCCAAAACACAAAGAATGTTTAACAAAACACAGAGGAGTTCCTAGATAACAAGCATTTTGGTTTTTGTCTTTGGTATTCACCTCAAGGAAATGATTCTGTCTAGAAACACTACAGCTCATTTTTAAAAGGACAAAGAACATCCTTCCTTTCGTGAATAATTTCTCCAATTGCTGATTCCTCCCCAGACTGTCACGGTACTGGGAAGTTGGTTTCCTCTTTCCAACTTCTATCAGTAAGCAGAGCTCAAAAACTGATAAAGAGCCTGAACCCTTCTACAGGCAGCAGGGAGTCATTTTCCAGGGAAGAAAGTAAAGAACTGAACAACAGAAAAAGAAATACAAAAGGAAAAACATGAATAAGGGAAAAAAGAAGAGGATAACCATTGCTTTTACTGATCCATTCTTAATAGTTAGCTGAGCACTTCTAAAGAGGAAGAACTTTGCTGCTTTCAGGACCGAAGTAAGAAAAAGTCTAAAGCATAGTCTTCCTGACATGGGAGACGTGTCCGCAAGAGAGGCACACGGTCCGATACAGAAACGTATCTACGTCTCGCTGAAAATGTGCACTCTAAGCATCACCAGCTTCTGCTTCAAGCGCAGTATACCACCAGCTTAACCGGATGGTAGTAATTTTACCCCATACAAGAAGTCAGAACACGCGCTATCCTTTAAGGAGGCAGAACAATAACCAAAGCAGAAAAAGGCTTAGAAATTAAGGCAAGATGGCACTTGCTCAGACACACAGTGAGGAGGTGCAAGGTGGGAAAGACAGCAAAATGGAGATTGTTCCTCGTTCACACAGAGCTGATTTCGACTCGAGTTGGTCGTCCTCTCCTCTTCCCACAAAATTAGGAATGCTTTTACGCAGGAAGTCCTGACTTTGTAGCCATCTATGCCGACAAACTAAAAACTATTCTAGGTCTGCTCTTGTGGTATTTAGGAAGTTGCAGAATTCAGCTTAGGGATGCATAATCACAGTATTTAATTACTGTTTCAGTACTGACCTACCTACACCAGCAGATAATAAACTAAAAATCACAGTGCTTCTGATTTGGTGTAAGCCAACAGACCTCCAGATTGTTTTCAGAGCATGTAAAGGTACAGCTCTCTGGGCATCATGGCAATCATAACTGCCAAACGACTTGACAAGCTTGTAAACATCCAAACTGCTGCAAACACATCTATACATACAATAATGGATAAAAGGTAGATGCATTCCACCTACACGCTTATGCAGGCAAACACTCGTGAGTTAAAAGCCACTGTATGAACCAGCTTACGGAGCGCTTAACAAAGCCAGTGATTCCCTTGCACACCTGAAGACCAGAAAAACATTCACCAAAATAATGTTAGGGACATGCTCTTTTTTTTTTTTTTTTTTTTTTTTTTTTTTTTTTTTTTTTTAAACTGTAACGTGTACTAAGACAGCAAGATCACTTTTCCAGCGTCCTTCATACACACATATGCCCCAGAAGCTACTTGAAATTACCTTGTGTAATGGAATTGTCTGGAAAGCTCAGCTTAAAGTAGCTGAGCTCAGTGACTGATTGATTTACAGGTACAGAAAATAAATGCATGCAGCATTTTAACAATGCTGACTTACCAGTGTTATGTTATTTCCATTTAGCAAAATCTGGTCTAGCTTTGTGATTCTTCTGCCCTCAGACGGAGTCTCACTGAAGCAGCGTTAAAAACAAATAAGTAAGCACACATAACCAGGGACAACAGTTCCAGTTTTGATTACAGAATAAATCTCTACATTAAGATGGCAGTTGTTGGAACTAAGAAATGAATTGGCCACGCTGCAGCCTGATCTTGACAAATTGACCGCCTGGATAAAGCAAGCTATCTGGCAACTAAAAAGATCCATTGTACTTTTCTGCTCAGTACACCTAAAGATACAGATTCACCCTCGAAATCTCGGCCATTTCTTCAATACCACCAACACTCAGAACAGGTTTCAAATAGCAACGTGGCAGGACAAAGTAATAAATGCTTATCCTTAAGTCTGCTAACTTTCTAAGCCTTTGCCTAGACCTTAAGGAAACGTAAAAACAAACAAACTACTGCAAAGTTCAACACACAATCCACGCAAAGTTAAGGCTATCAAGTAGGAACCGGATTACAAGTATAAGTCATGCAACAGCTACTCTATAACATGGATGTCCTGAACAGATCCTCCTCTACAGTTTAAGTCCAAGGTACAAACCCTTCAGCTGGCAAGTATTCCAAAAATATAAAACCTCTTTGCTTACAGAGCTTACACAGTATTTTTCCCCAGGAAACCAAATGTTCAAGAGGAACAGGAGGCAGAAACAACACTTGCAATTCTGTAACGTCTTCTAGCACCGTATCTGAAAATCCAGTTTCAAGGAAAATAAGGCCCCGAATTTAAAAATAAAACTATTTCCAGTTATTTCCATGTCACACTGAGCTGTGATTTTACCTGTAAAACAAAAAAATCAGAACAAGACAACTGATCCATACAAAAAAGGCTCTCCTATCCGGCTCTCTTTCAAATGCTGGCATTTTCTGTGACTTGGATTTTGCCTGTTATTATGAGATCATTACATCACCTATCACACAAGTGTAGCTTTGTTATCTTTGAAAGAAAAGCTGCTAGACAATATACAACACAAAGTTAGACAAGCGAGGGCAGTACACAGGGATTTCACAGGCACTCTGGAATTGGGCACCCGACTTGAATTCCTGGCGTTGAAAACCTCTCTCCAAATGACTTACTGTCTTTCACTAAGATCCAGCAGCAGTTCTCTCCTGTGCCTCATGCTCTTCTGTAGCCAGCCAAAGCCCACGGAGCTGCACTGTAAGCTTGAAGGCCAGTGTGCCAGCTGCGTGTCCTATTTCTGTCACCTAGTTCTTATGTACCGTTTCTTGCTAATCAAAAGGCCCAGTGATTCCTCCTCACACATCACACTGGAGTTAGTACATCCAAGCAGTATTTCTGCCGCGCTACATTTGCACGGATTAGCTGCTGAACCCTCCAGATGATGTACTGCTTTTCAAGAAGGGTGTAGTATAACTGGCGAGGGTCTACAGTAAGTCCAAGAGGGTGCTCAACGATGTACAGGAGTCTGACTTCAAAGTATAAATTGAAAAACAGCCGCTTAACCTGGAAAGGGCAATACTGGAGAGAAATAACAATGTTTAAACTCTAAAAGGTAGCTATAAGGAAGAACTTTTGTGTGCATCCACTGCACACAGTTACACGGAATCATGGGGCTTAAATTACAACCTGAAAAACTTAGGGTATGTGGCAATCTTTGCAACAGTAGTAATAATTACAGGAAATGTTTAAGAATAAATTAGGCAAGCGTTTGTCAAGAATGGTACAGAAAGTTGATCATTCACCTCTAGAATGAGAGCAACGCTAGACTATCTTCAAAGGTTCTTCTTTCCCCAGTGCTGTCCCTCTCCGTATTTCTACCCTCATCCAATACAAGCATCATCCCCAGCTGTGCACTTACAATTCTATCTGCATATGCACATGTCTAGAGATGCACATTTATTTCTTCGTTACACACAGCTGAAGGAGACTACTCATAGGTAAGCCAATTTACATAAACAGCTTTTGAAAGTTAAAACACCTCAGCCTCTTGCAAAACGTCAGCCCAACAGAACACCGGGAGCGGTATGTAAATCCTTATTCCAAAACTGCGTTCTCTTAAATCTTATGAAAACCATTTCTAACGTAAAGCCTGACCTGACTGGTCTATTTTCTGACACTCCCCTTCTCTGTCATCAGGTACTTATTAGATAGTAAAACAACTGACGGGGTAAACACCATAACTAGCACAATAGCTGACTTCCGTAGCAGTTGCATATCAGGTCTGAATAAATGTGAGTTTAGTAGGTAGATACACATTCAGAAATGCACAAGAACTGAAAGGAGTAATCTGTAACTGGTAGACTAAGAACACTGCAATAGCATGCAATGTAAATCAACATGCACCTATAGGGAAGGGAAGGGAAGTACGGAAACATTCTTCTGGATTAAAAAAAAATATATACGCAGCAATGGTAGGAAAAGGTACTTGGGACGTGCCACTTTCAATCCACTGAAACAATGTCTGCAACAGCAGTAAGAACACTGGCAAACTACCTTCTCTGTTCCACAGGGCCTTGAAACCCATACGCATTGTCTGTTGCCAGTTGCCCTTAGGAAACAAAGGCGCTGCGATCAGTAGAAGCGTGTAGAACACCAGAAATGAAACTTTTGAGTATGTCACAGGCAAGATCCTCATTCTCCGTACACTCTACAAGGTTACACAATTGTAAAATACTTTGTAAGAATGAGAATCCTGAAGTTTGCCTTGGATTAAAAAAGTTTTAAAACTCCGTTTTGAGTTTTTTTTCCCCAAGGGTTTTAGAAATAAAAGCATCTTGGTAAAGTGATTTTCACACACTGCACAGACACAAGCAGTGTTTCTCCCACTGCGAGAGGAGTATCAAAATACTCTTATCTAATATGTTATAGACAAAAGTGACCGAGGTCACAGGAGAATCTGTACTTTCCCACTGATTACAAGGAACGGGCCAGCTGCTTTGTGCCTCCTATGCAGCTGGAGCATGCAGTTGCCTGGTAACGTGTTCCGAGCTATTGCATCTTAATCACATATACACGGAGGAATACCAAGCTGACCGCTTAGGTTTATCAGCCAAAACAGTTTACAGCAACACAATAGTTTAGAGCAATTCAGGAAGTTTAACACTGAATTTAGGTATGCGCTTATATGGTTTGACAAACAGAACTTTTATAAATGAAAGGGAAACAACAGGTGACTTTAGAGCATACAAAAGGTATAGTCTACAAACCAAATATCAATTATTAGCAATGTTTCCCTGTTCAAAGGGCATCACTTAATGTCTCAGACTCAACAAGCATGAACTGACAGACTGTTATGATTTGAAAATTTTAAAAAAGTTCTAATAGTGTGCCCAAAACAGAGCTGTTTCAGTGTTCAGGCTAGACTCGTTGTCTCCAGTAAATACATATCTTAATTCTAACACAGGATAAAAACCGATTTATAAATTTCCTCTTGTAAAAATGAAACTGTTCCAATCACCCTGTTCACTCCTATTTAAGATATTAAATAGGGCAAATCAGAAGTAACTTGAACCAATCCCTCCCACCCAGCTATAAGCCAGGACCATATACAGCCCTTGCAGACTACACAAGACCCTGTCTCATTCCAGCCATATCATTAGCACAAGCTGTGCAAACCCATGCAAATCAACAGGTTTTCCAGGCATAAAAGCAGACTCCAACAGCAGTTAAGCCACTTCTTACAACTGACAATGTCATACTTCCATCACTGATTATAGCACAAGAACAAAAGAGAATGGGTCTTAATTGTCCTTCATGAACTTGAGGGGCTGCAAGAAACCAGTGAAGTTACAAGCCTGGATTCTGTAATGTCGCTACCAGCATAATTTCCAGATCAAAGATCCGGCCTCCTGTTAAGATCATCAAACATATTTTTGAGTTCGGGGGACAGGTCATCACAACACTATGTTAGGTAGAGTATAAAACCTTATCATCAGAATCTCAGCTAGTTTAAGTCAATGTATTCTGTGTGTTCCGCTGAAGTCAATGAAACTAAACACACTATCATAGGAAAGAGATATTTCAGCACGCCTCAGACCTGGAAAACTATCTTGAAAAATGCCCGTAACTTTTAACACGCTTCCCACGATCTCTCAACAGCGAGCAGTAGTAAGACCCTAACAGTTACTTGCAACCTATTTCTTGCATAGCATTCATTTTTATTTTAATTTTAAAAGGGGCAACTAATACATAAGATTTTTGCAGCTACTCACAAAAATCAATAAGCAAAGACATTTGTTCCAAGACTTAAATTTCTTGTATAATTTAAAAAACTAGCAAAGCTCTGTAAAGTAAAATAGATACATTTACCTACTAATGTAGGAAACTACAGACAAACTTCAGGAAATGACCAAAGGTGCAGAGGATAGGCTAATGCCTATTAGCATTAGGTAGAAAAACAAGGTAAAAAAGGTAGAAATGCCTATTAGCATTAAGGTAGAACAACAACAACAACAACAACAACAAAACCCCAGAAGTTCTACAGAAAAATGAGTGAGCAGCCCACAGCACTGGCAGACAACAGATTTTTTTATCCCCGCTTCCTCCACCCCTTCTTCGTATCCCCCCACCCCCGTTTTTTTTTAAAGGAAATAATTATTCTATTCTGAAACATATTGTCAGTGATGCAGTTGAAGCCAAAAGTTTAAATGAGTTCAGGAGAGGATTAACCGAATTCTAAGACATGTGCCAACACAACCGCTATAGAAAGCATCTGCATCACGGTGAAATGCAAACAGCTACTCTGAGAACGACACATTATTCTTCACTAAATTTGCCTTTTACCCTGTTGTATAGTTACTAATGTTGAAAAGAGTCACTGCTGTGCAAGAAACTAAAACTTACAGCGCTTCATGCTGGGAGAGAACTGTGGCCCATCAGCTCGTGGCTGTGAAGCCTTACAACTTAACACGTTGCAGTTGCACACCAACAAGTTCTGAGGCGGACTGCTGACTGTATTCAATAGTCACAGCTTAGGTAGGAGGATATGATAAACTTATTTGCCTTTAACCGATGCTCCAAATATTTTAAAGTCGTTCTTAAAGCAGGTTACTGGTTTGATTACCCTTCATACAAAATCCTCCTTCAAATGCAGGTTTCTCTTCTCTTCTTTTCAGATTTAAGGCATGAACAGAAACCACACCTGCATCATCACTGAAATCAGTGCCTATTTTTCAATAAACTTTAGCAGCAGCATCAGAATTCGTCCTCAAGTACCGTTCATAAAGCAAATGCTTCATTCTTCAAAACTTTTTTTAGCAAAGGTTAGTAATGCTGTACCACAGACTCCCACGCCCAGTCACGCATGTTCTTCCCGAGACTGTTACGCAGCTTAGTATTTTAAAAATCGCCATCCTAACTGCGTACCTGATACTACTGGTTCTCCCCTTTTTAAAGTCTGATGTTAAGGAAAAGCTGCAAGTCCTACAAAACCAGGCAGACTTGCTTGTTCTTGCCAAAGAGAAAAAGGTTAAGCATTATTAAAAAAATAAGACTATTGCCTACCTTTAAGTATCCATAAAGCTACCAACACGAACCGTATGGCGGCTTGTTAGCATCGCTATTTGAACACGGGCATGCAAAATGTCCTTCAGTTAAATTCCAAACTCTATGAATTAATTGGTGGGCAATTCCCCAAGGATAAAACGTCTATCAAAAGCCAACAGTAAGCCAGAAATATCTTTCCGTTTCATAGGGTAAAAAAAATGATACAGTGAATCCTGAAAAAAGAAATCGATATTAGACCGGGAACGCCTATATAGTTATAGGGCAAGTAATAAAACATTTAGTGTTTTGATTTTCTTTTTTTTATTTATGTCATCACAATAGTTAGACAAACATGGAAACATTTGCAACAGCAATACTTGGGCCACTTTAAAATCTTGGTAACACTGAAATACAGGGCAGCAAAAACTAATGATGTGGGGAGGGGACTTTAGGTCTTCTTATTTTCATACACATTCACACACACACACACACACATATATCTATACACACACGCGCACTCCACAACTCCAAAGAGCTATCTTAACTATGTCTGCCAGTAAACGGAAATAGTAGGCAGAAAGGAACCATATCCATACTAAGACAGTTAGCTGTGTCGTAAAACTGAAGATCACTGCAACCAGTGCCATCTTAAAGAAGAAGGAGAAAAAAAAAAAAAAAAAAAAAAACAACACCAAAAAACCTGAAAGGAACCATCGCTGTGCATGTCATAAGCGTGAAGTTATTTTAACCTGGTGACTACTCTGCTCTATACTTTAAGCATCGTGAAGTTTTTATGTGTTTTTAAGGTCTAAGGTTACTATTTTAAATGACCTACTTGTAGCGGCAGCCCAAGTAGCATTCTGGAGAACACCACAGTGCCCACAACTTCTACAGGTCAGTGCAGTCTGATCAAGCACTACATTTCTAGGGGAGGAAAACAAAAAACCACTACCGCTCATTTATTCAATTGAAAAGCTTATTACCTGCACCTTCCAAAGCAACAGGCTACAGGAACACTGAATGCAAAGTAAACCAGACCCATCTGGAATACTCTGACTCAGCCTCAGCTCCAAGTTACACATCTTTCATTTCGTATTTTAAGGGATTAACAGCATTTGGATGCACAGAAACTGTCTTTACAGTGATGTCTGCGGACCTCCGAGTCAAGAGTTAAAAATGTCTTCCTAAATTATAACAGTATTAGCAGTTCCTCTGAAAGGAGTGGAAAAAAAACCCACAACCAGGGAAGGAGGAAAGTGACACAAAACCAAGGTTTTTTTCCAGAGATAACAAAATCCTGAGAGAACAAGATGCTTGTGCTATCAGAATAAAAATCCCCAAAGAAACAAAAGAGTTTACCTTTCCCTTGGAAAAGTTACCTTTGAGTCAAGATCTGCTCTTTTTCTCTCCCAACCATGAAATCTCTCTTCAGCTTAAGACTGTCATCTACTGCAGTAGAAATTCAGTGCACACACTGGAACCTGGATAGAAACTTATTTAAAAAAAAACAACAAACAATACAATAGTATTACAGTGGCTAGAAATCTTTTACATATTCTGATGAAAAGACTCAACTTATTTCTAGGAAATAAAGTGTTTGGGGCCAAAGCCAACGCATGATGTTCATGTAAGGTTAAATTTTTATTAATTTTTTTCTTTTTTTAAATTGATATATTGAAAAAAGCTGGAGAAGGAAGCAGGGACAGAAATGAAAAACCATTCAGGGAGTCAGTGGTATAGATGTCAGCACGCAACCTAAATATTGTAATTGCAGATCGCATAGTCAGAACAAGCCAGTCAAAAGTAGCACACTCCCTGGGAGAGGGGCGGGAGTCTCTTCCCCCTTGTCTTTCAAGCCAAGACCCAACTAGCAGAAGGCAGCTTTTCTGTCAGATAAAGCAAGGCAAAAGGATCACGTACAGCAACTTCCTTGCAGCCTCTTGCTCCTGAGCACCCTTCTTCACCTCTTTTCTTTCTTTCTCTCTTTCTTCTGGTGATGGGAAGGCAAAGCATGTTCTGTTCCTGTGAGCCCATACTGCTTGTCCCTATAGTCACAGCAGGCACCTGTGATTCCTCTCCGAAGACATTTACGCATAGAAATCAGTTCAGTGGTGTGTTACGGAAGCATAAGCTGCAGTGGACGTGATTTTGAATCAGTTATTGTTTTGCCCATCATGACAAAATAAAACCAGCAATTTCTTACTTTATAGAAATCCTCCTAAAGTAGTAGTTGCCCCCAATCGCTGTCAAGTTTTTGTATCACAGGAGAACAAATGCAGCCAAAAGAACATTTTCTCTAAAAGGACCGCTCCGAACTACACAAGCAGGCAGGCACAGGCAGCTCCCAATTTAGTTAAGGGTACGTACACAGCACCACTTAGTGGTGCAAGCGGAGTCACCGCTGACAGGAATGAGAAGCTTGAACACCAACCTTCCCGCCCCGGCCCCCTGGACATGAACGATGCCTGGTCTGTCTGTCCTCACTCGCAAAATACCACTACAATGCCTTTACTACAAGAGAGTACATCTGCCAAGCAAAACAAGTCCAAGAGTGCTGAACCTCAAGGCCAGCAGAACCAACGGCTGCTGAGCATCAAACAGATGCATCCACTCTGAAGAGCTTTCAGAATTCTGCAGCACTCTACCACACGGTTTCTGGCGACACAGCCTGAAGCAGGGTTTAAACAAATGATCCAGCTTAGTATCTGCCTGTAGTGCAAAGAATAGCAATCTCTTGGCTCACGATTTGGGTTTTATATAGACTTGAGCCATAAACAAATGCAACAGATGTAGAAAAACTGAAGACCGACAGCAACTGGAACGTAACTATTCTTTTTCCACTCCATCAACCCGTTGGAAAACTAACTCCCTCGTGCACTTACGTAACTGAGCACAAAGAGAACAAAAAGAAAGGCTTTTATTCAGAAGAAATTAGTGTGTCTTTACAGGAAAGTAACGGTTTCAACTTACAAAACCAGCATCATCATTAGTGATGCACCTTTCCTGAAGGGGAAATCCTTCTCTTTTAGCAAATGCCAATTCCAAGAGTCTGTAAACAAAAACAAACAAGCAACCCACACCATTACCCCACAAAAGCTCTGTTTAGATTACACACACACACACACACACACACACATATATATATATATATATATAAAAAACCCATGTCTTCACAGATGACAACTGTATCAATTTATACTTCAGGTCCTTCTCCTCCAGGAACCACCTATAAAAGACGACGACAATTTTGTGTTTGTGCCATAGGTCCGAGTTTTACAAACCCATACATGACAGTTCTTGCTTTACAACAATTCAGCAGATGGAGACTTCACCGGTAGACCACAAAAGCGGTTTTTCGATTCAATATTATCTTCCTCTCCCAACAGTGGAAGCCAGTTATTGCCAGAGAAGCACAGGACAGAACCTCCAAAACACAAAGAATGTTTAACAAAACACAGAGGAGTTCCTAGATAACAAGCATTTTGGTTTTTGTCTTTGGTATTCACCTCAAGGAAATGATTCTGTCTAGAAACACTACAGCTCATTTTTAAAAGGACAAAGAACATCCTTCCTTTCGTGAATAATTTCTCCAATTGCTGATTCCTCCCCAGAGTGTCACGGTACTGGGAAGTTGGTTTCCTCTTTCCAACTTCTATCAGTAAGCAGAGCTCAAAAACTGATAAAGAGCCTGAACCCTTCTACAGGCAGCAGGGAGTCATTTTCCAGGGAAGAAAGTAAAGAACTGAACAACAGAAAAAGAAATACAAAAGGAAAAACATGAATAAGGGAAAAAAGAAGAGGATAACCATTGCTTTTACTGATCCATTCTTAATAGTTAGCTGAGCACTTCTAAAGAGGAAGAACTTTGCTGCTTTCAGGACCGAAGTAAGAAAAAGTCTAAAGCATAGTCTTCCTGACGTGGGAGACGTGTCCGCAAGAGAGGCACACGGTCCGATACAGAAATGTATCTACGTCTCGCTGAAAATTTGCACTCTAAGCATCACCAGCTTCTGCTTCCAGGGCAGTATACCACCAGCTTAACCGGAGGGTAGTAATTTTACCCCATACAAGAAGTCAGAACACGCGCTATCCTTTAAGGAGGCAGAACAATAACCAAAGCAGAAAAAGGCTTAGAAATTAAGGCAAGATGGCACTTGCTCAGACACACAGTGAGGAGGTGCAAGGTGGGAAAGACAGCAAAATGGAGATTGTTCCTCGTTCACACAGAGCTCATTTCGACTCGAGTTGGTCGTCCTCTCCTCTTCCCACAAAATTAGGAATGCTTTTACGCAGGAAGTCCTGACTTTGTAGCCATCTATGCCGACAAACTAAAAACTATTCTAGGTCTGCTCTTGTGGTATTTAGGAAGTTGCAGAATTCAGCTTAGGGATGCATAATCACAGTATTTAATTACTGTTTCAGTACTGACCTACCTACACCAGCAGATAATAAACTAAAAATCACAGTGCTTCTGATTTGGTGTAAGCCAACAGACCTCCAGATTGTTTTCAGAGCATGTAAAGGTACAGCTCTCTGGGCATCATGGCAATCATAACTGCCAAACGACTTGACAAGCTTGTAAACATCCAAACTGCTGCAAACACATCTATACATACAATAATGGATAAAAGGTAGATGCATTCCACCTACACGCTTATGCAGGCAAACACTCGTGAGTTAAAAGCCACTGTATGAACCAGCTTACGGAGCGCTTAACAAAGCCAGTGATTCCCTTGCACACCTGAAGACCAGAAAAACATTCACCAAAATAATGTTAGGGACATGCTCTTTTTTTTTTTTTTTTTTTTTTGTTTTTTTTTTTTTTTTTTTTTTTTTTTTTTTTTTTTTTTTAAACTGTAACGTGTACTAAGACAGCAAGATCACTTTTCCAGCGTCCTTCATACACACATATGCCCCAGAAGCTACTTGAAATTACCTTGTGTAATGGAATTGTCTGGAAAGCTCAGCTTAAAGTAGCTGAGCTCAGTGACTGATTGATTTACAGGTACAGAAAATAAATGCATGCAGCATTTTAACAATGCTGACTTACCAGTGTTATGTTATTTCCATTTAGCAAAATCTGGTCTAGCTTTGTGATTCTTCTGCCCTCAGACGGAGTCTCACTGAAGCAGCGTTAAAAACAAATAAGTAAGCACACATAACCAGGGACAACAGTTCCAGTTTTGATTACAGAATAAATCTCTACATTAAGATGGCAGTTGTTGGAACTAAGAAATGAATTGGCCACGCTGCAGCCTGATCTTGACAAATTGACCGCCTGGATAAAGCAAGCTATCTGGCAACTAAAAAGATCCATTGTACTTTTCTGCTCAGTACACCTAAAGATACAGATTCACCCTCGAAATCTCGGCAATTTCTTCAATACCACCAACACTCAGAACAGGTTTCAAATAGCAACGTGGCAGGACAAAGTAATAAATGCTTATCCTTAAGTCTGCTAACTTTCTAAGCCTTTGCCTAGACCTTAAGGAAACGTAAAAACAAACAAACTACTGCAAAGTTCAACACACAATCCACGCAAAGTTAAGGCTATCAAGTAGGAACCGGATTACAAGTATAAGTCATGCAACAGCTACTCTATAACATGGATGTCCTGAACAGATCCTCCTCTACAGTTTAAGTCCAAGGTACAAACCCTTCAGCTGGCAAGTATTCCAAAAATATAAAACCTCTTTGCTTACAGAGCTTACACAGTATTTTTCCCCAGGAAACCAAATGTTCAAGAGGAACAGGAGGCAGAAACAACACTTGCAATTCTGTAACGTCTTCTAGCACCGTATCTGAAAATCCAGTTTCAAGGAAAATAAGGCCCCGAATTTAAAAATAAAACTATTTCCAGTTATTTCCATGTCACACTGAGCTGTGATTTTACCTGTAAAACAAAAAAATCAGAACAAGACAACTGATCCATACAAAAAAGGCTCTCCTATCCGGCTCTCTTTCAAATGCTGGCATTTTCTGTGACTTGGATTTTGCCTGTTATTATGAGATCATTACATCACCTATCACACAAGTGTAGCTTTGTTATCTTTGAAAGAAAAGCTGCTAGACAATATACAACACAAAGTTAGACAAGCGAGGGCAGTACACAGGGATTTCACAGGCACTCTGGAATTGGGCACCCGACTTGAATTCCTGGCGTTGAAAACCTCTCTCCAAATGACTTACTGTCTTTCACTAAGATCCAGCAGCAGTTCTCTCCTGTGCCTCATGCTCTTCTGTAGCCAGCCAAAGCCCACGGAGCTGCACTGTAAGCTTGAAGGCCAGTGTGCCAGCTGCGTGTCCTATTTCTGTCACCTAGTTCTTATGTACCGTTTCTTGCTAATCAAAAGGCCCAGTGATTCCTCCTCACACATCACACTGGAGTTAGTACATCCAAGCAGTATTTCTGCCGCGCTACATTTGCACGGATTAGCTGCTGAACCCTCCAGATGATGTACTGCTTTTCAAGAAGGGTGTAGTATAACTGGCGAGGGTCTACAGTAAGTCCAAGAGGGTGCTCAACGATGTACAGGAGTCTGACTTCAAAGTATAAATTGAAAAACAGCCGCTTAACCTGGAAAGGGCAATACTGGAGAGAAATAACAATGTTTAAACTCTAAAAGGTAGCTATAAGGAAGAACTTTTGTGTGCATCCACTGCACACAGTTACACGGAATCATGGGGCTTAAATTACAACCTGAAAAACTTAGGGTATGTGGCAATCTTTGCAACAGTAGTAATAATTACAGGAAATGTTTAAGAATAAATTAGGCAAGCGTTTGTCAAGAATGGTACAGAAAGTTGATCATTCACCTCTAGAATGAGAGCAACGCTAGACTATCTTCAAAGGTTCTTCTTTCCCCAGTGCTGTCCCTCTCCGTATTTCTACCCTCATCCAATACAAGCATCATCCCCAGCTGTGCACTTACAATTCTATCTGCATATGCACATGTCTAGAGATGCACATTTATTTCTTCGTTACACACAGCTGAAGGAGACTACTCATAGGTAAGCCAATTTACATAAACAGCTTTTGAAAGTTAAAACACCTCAGCCTCTTGCAAAACGTCAGCCCAACAGAACACCGGGAGCGGTATGTAAATCCTTATTCCAAAACTGCGTTCTCTTAAATCTTATGAAAACCATTTCTAACGTAAAGCCTGACCTGACTGGTCTATTTTCTGACACTCCCCTTCTCTGTCATCAGGTACTTATTAGATAGTAAAACAACTGACGGGGTAAACACCATAACTAGCACAATAGCTGACTTCCGTAGCAGTTGCATATCAGGTCTGAATAAATGTGAGTTTAGTAGGTAGATACACATTCAGAAATGCACAAGAACTGAAAGGAGTAATCTGTAACTGGTAGACTAAGAACACTGCAATAGCATGCAATGTAAATCAACATGCACCTATAGGGAAGGGAAGGGAAGTACGGAAACATTCTTCTGGATTAAAAAAAAATATATACGCAGCAATGGTAGGAAAAGGTACTTGGGACGTGCCACTTTCAATCCACTGAAACAATGTCTGCAACAGCAGTAAGAACACTGGCAAACTACCTTCTCTGTTCCACAGGGCCTTGAAACCCATACGCATTGTCTGTTGCCAGTTGCCCTTAGGAAACAAAGGCGCTGCGATCAGTAGAAGCGTGTAGAACACCAGAAATGAAACTTTTGAGTATGTCACAGGCAAGATCCTCATTCTCCGTACACTCTACAAGGTTACACAATTGTAAAATACTTTGTAAGAATGAGAATCCTGAAGTTTGCCTTGGATTAAAAAAGTTTTAAAACTCCGTTTTGAGTTTTTTTTCCCCAAGGGTTTTAGAAATAAAAGCATCTTGGTAAAGTGATTTTCACACACTGCACAGACACAAGCAGTGTTTCTCCCACTGCGAGAGGAGTATCAAAATACTCTTATCTAATATGTTATAGACAAAAGTGACCGAGGTCACAGGAGAATCTGTACTTTCCCACTGATTACAAGGAACGGGCCAGCTGCTTTGTGCCTCCTATGCAGCTGGAGCATGCAGTTGCCTGGTAACTTGTTCCGAGCTATTGCATCTTAATCACATATACACGTAGGAATACCAAGCTGACCGCTTAGGTTTATCAGCCAAAACAGTTTACAGCAACACAATAGTTTAGAGCAATTCAGGAAGTTTAACACTGAATTTAGGTATGCGCTTATATGGTTTGACAAACAGAACTTTTATAAATGAAAGGGAAACAACAGGTGACTTTAGAGCATACAAAAGGTATAGTCTACAAACCAAATATCAATTATTAGCAATGTTTCCCTGTTCAAAGGGCATCACTTAATGTCTCAGACTCAACAAGCATGAACTGACAGACTGTTATGATTTGAAAATTTTAAAAAAGTTCTAATAGTGTGCCCAAAACAGAGCTGTTTCAGTGTTCAGGCTAGACTCGTTGTCTCCAGTAAATACATATCTTAATTCTAACACAGGATAAAAACCGATTTATAAATTTCCTCTTGTAAAAATGAAACTGTTCCAATCACCCTGTTCACTCCTATTTAAGATATTAAATAGGGCAAATCAGAAGTAACTTGAACCAATCCCTCCCACCCAGCTATAAGCCAGGACCATATACAGCCCTTGCAGACTACACAAGACCCTGTCTCATTCCAGCCATATCATTAGCACAAGCTGTGCAAACCCATGCAAATCAACAGGTTTTCCAGGCATAAAAGCAGACTCCAACAGCAGTTAAGCCACTTCTTACAACTGACAATGTCATACTTCCATCACTGATTATAGCACAAGAACAAAAGAGAATGGGTCTTAATTGTCCTTCATGAACTTGAGGGGCTGCAAGAAACCAGTGAAGTTACAAGCCTGGATTCTGTAATGTCGCTACCAGCATAATTTCCAGATCAAAGATCCGGCCTCCTGTTAAGATCATCAAACATATTTTTGAGTTCGGGGGACAGGTCATCACAACACTATGTTAGGTAGAGTATAAAACCTTATCATCAGATTCTCAGCTAGTTTAAGTCAATGTATTCTGTGTGTTCCGCTGAAGTCAATGAAACTAAACACACTATCATAGGAAAGAGATATTTCAGCACGCCTCAGACCTGGAAAACTATCTTGAAAAATGCCCGTAACTTTTAACACGCTTCCCACGATCTCTCAACAGCGAGCAGTAGTAAGACCCTAACAGTTACTTGCAACCTATTTCTTGCATAGCATTCATTTTTATTTTAATTTTAAAAGGGGCAACTAATACATAAGATTTTTGCAGCTACTCACAAAAATCAATAAGCAAAGACATTTGTTCCAAGACTTAAATTTCTTGTATAATTTAAAAAACTAGCAAAGCTCTGTAAAGTAAAATAGATACATTTACCTACTAATGTAGGAAACTACAGACAAACTTCAGGAAATGACCAAAGGTGCAGAGGATAGGCTAATGCCTATTAGCATTAGGTAGAAAAACAAGGTAAAAAAGGTAGAAATGCCTATTAGCATTAAGGTAGAACAACAACAACAACAACAACAACAAAACCCCAGAAGTTCTACAGAAAAATGAGTGAGCAGCCCACAGCACTGGCAGACAACAGATTTTTTTATCCCCGCTTCCTCCACCCCTTCTTCTTATCCCCCCACCCCCGTTTTTTTTTAAAGGAAATAATTATTCTATTCTGAAACATATTGTCAGTGATGCAGTTGAAGCCAAAAGTTTAAATGAGTTCAGGAGAGGATTAACCGAATTCTAAGACATGTGCCAACACAACCGCTATAGAAAGCATCTGCATCACGGTGAAATGCAAACAGCTACTCTGAGAACGACACATTATTCTTCACTAAATTTGCCTTTTACCCTGTTGTATAGTTACTAATGTTGAAAAGAGTCACTGCTGTGCAAGAAACTAAAACTTACAGCGCTTCATGCTGGGAGAGAACTGTGGCCCATCAGCTCGTGGCTGTGAAGCCTTACAACTTAACACGTTGCAGTTGCACACCAACAAGTTCTGAGGCGGACTGCTGACTGTATTCAATAGTCACAGCTTAGGTAGGAGGATATGATAAACTTGACTTATTTGCCTTTAACCGATGCTCCAAATATTTTAAAGTCGTTCTTAAAGCAGGTTACTGGTTTGATTACCCTTCATACAAAATCCTCCTTCAAATGCAGGTTTCTCTTCTCTTCTTTTCAGATTTAAGGCATGAACAGAAACCACACCTGCATCATCACTGAAATCAGTGCCTATTTTTCAATAAACTTTAGCAGCAGCATCAGAATTCGTCCTCAAGTACCGTTCATAAAGCAAATGCTTCATTCTTCAAAACTTTTTTTAGCAAAGGTTAGTAATGCTGTACCACAGACTCCCACGCCCAGTCACGCATGTTCTTCCCGAGACTGTTACGCAGCTTAGTATTTTAAAAATCGCCATCCTAACTGCGTACCTGATACTACTGGTTCTCCCCTTTTTAAAGTCTGATGTTAAGGAAAAGCTGCAAGTCCTACAAAACCAGGCAGACTTGCTTGTTCTTGCCAAAGAGAAAAAGGTTAAGCATTATTAAAAAATAAGACTATTGCCTACCTTTAAGTATCCATAAAGCTATCAACACGAACCGTATGGCGGCTTGTTAGCATCGCTATTTGAACACGGGCATGCAAAATGTCCTTCAGTTAAATTCCAAACTCTATGAATTAATTGGTGGGCAATTCCCCAAGGATAAAACGTCTATCAAAAGCCAACAGTAAGCCAGAAATATCTTTCCGTTTCATAGGGTAAAAAAAATGATACAGTGAATCCTGAAAAAAGAAATCGATATTAGACCGGGAACGCCTATATAGTTATAGGGCAAGTAATAAAACATTTAGTGTTTTGATTTTCTTTTTTTTATTTATGTCATCACAATAGTTAGACAAACATGGAAACATTTGCAACAGCAATACTTGGGCCACTTTAAAATCTTGGTAACACTGAAATACAGGGCAGCAAAAACTAATGATGTGGGGAGGGGACTTTAGGTCTTCTTATTTTCATACACATTCACACACACACACATATATCTATACACACACGCGCACTCCACAACTCCAAAGAGCTATCTTAACTATGTCTGCCAGTAAACGGAAATAGTAGGCAGAAAGGAACCATATCCATACTAAGACAGTTAGCTGTGTCGTAAAACTGAAGATCACTGCAACCAGTGCCATCTTAAAGAAGAAGGAGAAAAAAAAAAAAAAAAAAAACAACACCAAAAAACCTGAAAGGAACCATCGCTGTGCATGTCATAAGCGTGAAGTTATTTTAACCTGGTGACTACTCTGCTCTATACTTTAAGCATCGTGAAGTTTTTATGTGTTTTTAAGGTCTAAGGTTACTATTTTAAATGACCTACTTGTAGCGGCAGCCCAAGTAGCATTCTGGAGAACACCACAGTGCCCACAACTTCTACAGGTCAGTGCAGTCTGATCAAGCACTACATTTCTAGGGGAGGAAAACAAAAAACCACTACCGCTCATTTATTCAATTGAAAAGCTTATTACCTGCACCTTCCAAAGCAACAGGCTACAGGAACACTGAATGCAAAGTAAACCAGACCCATCTGGAATACTCTGACTCAGCCTCAGCTCCAAGTTACACATCTTTCATTTCGTATTTTAAGGGATTAACAGCATTTGGATGCACAGAAACTGTCTTTACAGTGATGTCTGCGGACCTCCGAGTCAAGAGTTAAAAATGTCTTCCTAAATTATAACAGTATTAGCAGTTCCTCTGAAAGGAGTGGAAAAAAAACCCACAACCAGGGAAGGAGGAAAGTGACACAAAACCAAGGTTTTTTTCCAGAGATAACAAAATCCTGAGAGAACAAGATGCTTGTGCTATCAGAATAAAAATCCCCAAAGAAACAAAAGAGTTTACCTTTCCCTTGGAAAAGTTACCTTTGAGTCAAGATCTGCTCTTTTTCTCTCCCAACCATGAAATCTCTCTTCAGCTTAAGACTGTCATCTACTGCAGTAGAAATTCAGTGCACACACTGGAACCTGGATAGAAACTTATTTAAAAAAAAAAAACAAACAATACAATAGTATTACAGTGGCTAGAAATCTTTTACATATTCTGATGAAAAGACTCAACTTATTTCTAGGAAATAAAGTGTTTGGGGCCAAAGCCAACGCATGATGTTCATGTAAGGTTAAATTTTTATTAATTTTTTTCTTTTTTTAAATTGATATATTGAAAAAAGCTGGAGAAGGAAGCAGGGACAGAAATGAAAAACCATTCAGGGAGTCAGTGGTATAGATGTCAGCACGCAACCTAAATATTGTAATTGCAGATCGCATAGTCAGAACAAGCCAGTCAAAAGTAGCACACTCCCTGGGAGAGGGGCGGGAGTCTCTTCCCCCTTGTCTTTCAAGCCAAGACCCAACTAGCAGAAGGCAGCTTTTCTGTCAGATAAAGCAAGGCAAAAGGATCACGTACAGCAACTTCCTTGCAGCCTCTTGCTCCTGAGCACCCTTCTTCACCTCTTTTCTTTCTTTCTCTCTTTCTTCTGGTGATGGGAAGGCAAAGCATGTTCTGTTCCTGTGAGCCCATACTGCTTGTCCCTATAGTCACAGCAGGCACCTGTGATTCCTCTCCGAAGACATTTACGCATAGAAATCAGTTCAGTGGTGTGTTACGGAAGCATAAGCTGCAGTGGACGTGATTTTGAATCAGTTATTGTTTTGCCCATCATGACAAAATAAAACCAGCAATTTCTTACTTTATAGAAATCCTCCTAAAGTAGTAGTTGCCCCCAATCGCTGTCAAGTTTTTGTATCACAGGAGAACAAATGCAGCCAAAAGAACATTTTCTCTAAAAGGACCGCTCCGAACTACACAAGCAGGCAGGCACAGGCAGCTCCCAATTTAGTTAAGGGTACGTACACAGCACCACTTAGTGGTGCAAGCGGAGTCACCGCTGACAGGAATGAGAAGCTTGAACACCAACCTTCCCGCCCCGGCCCCCTGGACATGAACGATGCCTGGTCTGTCTGTCCTCACTCGCAAAATACCACTACAATGCCTTTACTACAAGAGAGTACATCTGCCAAGCAAAACAAGTCCAAGAGTGCTGAACCTCAAGGCCAGCAGAACCAACGGCTGCTGAGCATCAAACAGATGCATCCACTCTGAAGAGCTTTCAGAATTCTGCAGCACTCTACCACACGGTTTCTGGCGACACAGCCTGAAGCAGGGTTTAAACAAATGATCCAGCTTAGTATCTGCCTGTAGTGCAAAGAATAGCAATCTCTTGGCTCACGATTTGGGTTTTATATAGACTTGAGCCATAAACAAATGCAACAGATGTAGAAAAACTGAAGACCGACAGCAACTGGAACGTAACTATTCTTTTTCCACTCCATCAACCCGTTGGAAAACTAACTCCCTCGTGCACTTACGTAACTGAGCACAAAGAGAACAAAAAGAAAGGCTTTTATTCAGAAGAAATTAGTGTGTCTTTACAGGAAAGTAACGGTTTCAACTTACAAAACCAGCATCATCATTAGTGATGCACCTTTCCTGAAGGGGAAATCCTTCTCTTTTACCAAATGCCAATTCCAAGAGTCTGTAAACAAAAACAAACAAGCAACCCACACCATTACCCCACAAAAGCTCTGTTTAGATTACACACACACACACACACACACACACATATATATATATATATATATAAAAAACCCATGTCTTCACAGATGACAACTGTATCAATTTATACTTCAGGTCCTTCTCCTCCAGGAACCACCTATAAAAGACGACGACAATTTTGTGTTTGTGCCATAGGTCCGAGTTTTACAAACCCATACATGACAGTTCTTGCTTTACAACAATTTAGCAGATGGAGACTTCACCGGTAGACCACAAAAGCGGTTTTTCGATTCAATATTATCTTCCTCTCCCAACAGTGGAAGCCAGTTATTGCCAGAGAAGCACAGGACAGAACCTCCAAAACACAAAGAATGTTTAACAAAACACAGAGGAGTTCCTAGATAACAAGCATTTTGGTTTTTGTCTTTGGTATTCACCTCAAGGAAATGATTCTGTCTAGAAACACTACAGCTCATTTTTAAAAGGACAAAGAACATCCTTCCTTTCGTGAATAATTTCTCCAATTGCTGATTCCTCCCCAGACTGTCACGGTACTGGGAAGTTGGTTTCCTCTTTCCAACTTCTATCAGTAAGCAGAGCTCAAAAACTGATAAAGAGCCTGAACCCTTCTACAGGCAGCAGGGAGTCATTTTCCAGGGAAGAAAGTAAAGAACTGAACAACAGAAAAAGAAATACAAAAGGAAAAACATGAATAAGGGAAAAAAGAAGAGGGTAACCATTGCTTTTACTGATCCATTCTTAATAGTTAGCTGAGCACTTCTAAAGAGGAAGAACTTTGCTGCTTTCAGGACCGAAGTAAGAAAAAGTCTAAAGCATAGTCTTCCTGACGTGGGAGACGTGTCCGCAAGAGAGGCACACGGTCCGATACAGAAATGTATCTACGTCTCGCTGAAAATTTGCACTCTAAGCATCACCAGCTTCTGCTTCCAGGGCAGTATACCACCAGCTTAACCGGAGGGTAGTAATTTTACCCCATACAAGAAGTCAGAACACGCGCTATCCTTTAAGGAGGCAGAACAATAACCAAAGCAGAAAAAGGCTTAGAAATTAAGGCAAGATGGCACTTGCTCAGACACACAGTGAGGAGGTGCAAGGTGGGAAAGACAGCAAAATGGAGATTGTTCCTCGTTCACACAGAGCTCATTTCGACTCGAGTTGGTCGTCCTCTCCTCTTCCCACAAAATTAGGAATGCTTTTACGCAGGAAGTCCTGACTTTGTAGCCATCTATGCCGACAAACTAAAAACTATTCTAGGTCTGCTCTTGTGGTATTTAGGAAGTTGCAGAATTCAGCTTAGGGATGCATAATCACAGTATTTAATTACTGTTTCAGTACTGACCTACCTACACCAGCAGATAATAAACTAAAAATCACAGTGCTTCTGATTTGGTGTAAGCCAACAGACCTCCAGATTGTTTTCAGAGCATGTAAAGGTACAGCTCTCTGGGCATCATGGCAATCATAACTGCCAAACGACTTGACAAGCTTGTAAACATCCAAACTGCTGCAAACACATCTATACATACAATAATGGATAAAAGGTAGATGCATTCCACCTACACGCTTATGCAGGCAAACACTCGTGAGTTAAAAGCCACTGTATGAACCAGCTTACGGAGCGCTTAACAAAGCCAGTGATTCCCTTGCACACCTGAAGACCAGAAAAACATTCACCAAAATAATGTTAGGGACATGCTCTTTTTTTTTTTCTTTTTTTTGTTTTTTTTTTTTTTTTTTTTGTTTTTTTTTTTTTTTTTTTAAACTGTAACGTGTACTAAGACAGCAAGATCACTTTTCCAGCGTCCTTCATACACACATATGCCCCAGAAGCTACTTAAAATTACCTTGTGTAATGGAATTGTCTGGAAAGCTCAGCTTAAAGTAGCTGAGCTCAGTGACTGATTGATTTACAGGTACAGAAAATAAATGCATGCAGCATTTTAACAATGCTGACTTACCAGTGTTATGTTATTTCCATTTAGCAAAATCTGGTCTAGCTTTGTGATTCTTCTGCCCTCAGACGGAGTCTCACTGAAGCAGCGTTAAAAACAAATAAGTAAGCACACATAACCAGGGACAACAGTTCCAGTTTTGATTACAGAATAAATCTCTACATTAAGATGGCAGTTGTTGGAACTAAGAAATGAATTGGCCACGCTGCAGCCTGATCTTGACAAATTGACCGCCTGGATAAAGCAAGCTATCTGGCAACTAAAAAGATCCATTGTACTTTTCTGCTCAGTACACCTAAAGATACAGATTCACCCTCGAAATCTCGGCCATTTCTTCAATACCACCAACACTCAGAACAGGTTTCAAATAGCAACGTGGCAGGACAAAGTAATAAATGCTTATCCTTAAGTCTGCTAACTTTCTAAGCCTTTGCCTAGACCTTAAGGAAACGTAAAAACAAACAAACTACTGCAAAGTTCAACACACAATCCACGCAAAGTTAAGGCTATCAAGTAGGAACCGGATTACAAGTATAAGTCATGCAACAGCTACTCTATAACATGGATGTCCTGAACAGATCCTCCTCTACAGTTTAAGTCCAAGGTACAAACCCTTCAGCTGGCAAGTATTCCAAAAATATAAAACCTCTTTGCTTACAGAGCTTACACAGTATTTTTCCCCAGGAAACCAAATGTTCAAGAGGAACAGGAGGCAGAAACAACACTTGCAATTCTGTAACGTCTTCTAGCACCGTATCTGAAAATCCAGTTTCAAGGAAAATAAGGCCCCGAATTTAAAAATAAAACTATTTCCAGTTATTTCCATGTCACACTGAGCTGTGATTTTACCTGTAAAACAAAAAAATCAGAACAAGACAACTGATCCATACAAAAAAGGCTCTCCTATCCGGCTCTCTTTCAAATGCTGGCATTTTCTGTGACTTGGATTTTGCCTGTTATTATGAGATCATTACATCACCTATCACACAAGTGTAGCTTTGTTATCTTTGAAAGAAAAGCTGCTAGACAATATACAACACAAAGTTAGACAAGCGAGGGCAGTACACAGGGATTTCACAGGCACTCTGGAATTGGGCACCCGACTTGAATTCCTGGCGTTGAAAACCTCTCTCCAAATGACTTACTGTCTTTCACTAAGATCCAGCAGCAGTTCTCTCCTGTGCCTCATGCTCTTCTGTAGCCAGCCAAAGCCCACGGAGCTGCACTGTAAGCTTGAAGGCCAGTGTGCCAGCTGCGTGTCCTATTTCTGTCACCTAGTTCTTATGTACCGTTTCTTGCTAATCAAAAGGCCCAGTGATTCCTCCTCACACATCACACTGGAGTTAGTACATCCAAGCAGTATTTCTGCCGCGCTACATTTGCACGGATTAGCTGCTGAACCCTCCAGATGATGTACTGCTTTTCAAGAAGGGTGTAGTATAACTGGCGAGGGTCTACAGTAAGTCCAAGAGGGTGCTCAACGATGTACAGGAGTCTGACTTCAAAGTATAAATTGAAAAACAGCCGCTTAACCTGGAAAGGGCAATACTGGAGAGAAATAACAATGTTTAAACTCTAAAAGGTAGCTATAAGGAAGAACTTTTGTGTGCATCCACTGCACACAGTTACACGGAATCATGGGGCTTAAATTACAACCTGAAAAACTTAGGGTATGTGGCAATCTTTGCAACAGTAGTAATAATTACAGGAAATGTTTAAGAATAAATTAGGCAAGCGTTTGTCAAGAATGGTACAGAAAGTTGATCATTCACCTCTAGAATGAGAGCAACGCTAGACTATCTTCAAAGGTTCTTCTTTCCCCAGTGCTGTCCCTCTCCGTATTTCTACCCTCATCCAATACAAGCATCATCCCCAGCTGTGCACTTACAATTCTATCTGCATATGCACATGTCTAGAGATGCACATTTATTTCTTCGTTACACACAGCTGAAGGAGACTACTCATAGGTAAGCCAATTTACATAAACAGCTTTTGAAAGTTAAAACACCTCAGCCTCTTGCAAAACGTCAGCCCAACAGAACACCGGGAGCGGTATGTAAATCCTTATTCCAAAACTGCGTTCTCTTAAATCTTATGAAAACCATTTCTAACATAAAGCCTGACCTGACTGGTCTATTTTCTGACACTCCCCTTCTCTGTCATCAGGTACTTATTAGATAGTAAAACAACTGACGGGGTAAACACCATAACTAGCACAATAGCTGACTTCCGTAGCAGTTGCATATCAGGTCTGAATAAATGTGAGTTTAGTAGGTAGATACACATTCAGAAATGCACAAGAACTGAAAGGAGTAATCTGTAACTGGTAGACTAAGAACACTGCAATAGCATGCAATGTAAATCAACATGCACCTATAGGGAAGGGAAGGGAAGTACGGAAACATTCTTCTGGATTAAAAAAAATATATACGCAGCAATGGTAGGAAAAGGTACTTGGGACGTGCCACTTTCAATCCACTGAAACAATGTCTGCAACAGCAGTAAGAACACTGGCAAACTACCTTCTCTGTTCCACAGGGCCTTGAAACCCATACGCATTGTCTGTTGCCAGTTGCCCTTAGGAAACAAAGGCGCTGCGATCAGTAGAAGCGTGTAGAACACCAGAAATGAAACTTTTGAGTATGTCACAGGCAAGATCCTCATTCTCCGTACACTCTACAAGGTTACACAATTGTAAAATACTTTGTAAGAATGAGAATCCTG